>NC_081522.1:32736519-32811519 GCF_030273125.1 Centropristis striata
TTTATTTCAGTGTTATGGTACAGGTGATTGGTCCGTTTTGTCCCTCAGGTGTGTTCGAGCTCACCGATCCCTCAGGACTTCCTGCCGGACACATCGAAGTGACGCTGAAGTGGAAGTTCCCTCACCTCCCTCCGTCAGCCTCCATCAGGACTGTTGAAGAGTTCATCCCAAAGGAGAGAGAAAACAAACCATCAGATCAGCTCGTAGTGAAAGACGAGACGAGAGACAGGGAGGTTAATGAGACTCTGCAGGACGAAGACAAACATCTGTCTCATCATCGGCCCGTTCTGCCCCTAGAGGTCTCTGCTGCGAAGGTCAGGAGATCAATTAACGCCCTGAAAGACTAACTATATTTTATTAGATTAGATTGGACTAATCTAATGTATGTATGTATGTATGTATGTGTATGTATGTATGTATGTATGTACTGTATGTATGTATGTATACGTATGTATTTCTACAAACTTTATTCATTAATTTGGATGTTTTGTTCCCGTCAGGCCCCACTGCCAAAACTCAGACAGAAGACACAACTGACGGCCAAAAAGGTCTCATTCATAGATCCGTCAGCTGCAGAGCAGCAGGTGAGGTTTCCAACATCAGTTCATGTTCGGGTTGCTGGATCATCCTGTATATTGGTCTAAATTTGTTTGTCTGTGGTCTAGGGATGGGAATAATTAATCAATAAACGATTAATGGTTGTTAAGAATTTGGTCGATTACATGTAATTTTTAACCGATCTATGTATTTTTTTAATGTTAATTTTATCAATGACTGCGTATCAGGACTCACTGAACTGAAACACGGCCGAGCGTTCAGTTCTGCGGCCGTACATCAATAAGGCAATGAGCTGAAAATTAAGTTGGATAAAGCTACAGTTTGCAAACTGAAAGTTGCAATAACAATTATAAAACACACAGAAATACAAGAGTATTAATTTAAGTAAAACTAGCTTAATGTATCAAACCTTGTTAGCATTAATTACTAGGTTTAATTTGATTTTAATTTGGTTTTAATTTGAGCACAAAACGCATTTAAATATGAAGATTACTGTGAAAACTAACCTCATACGTCTTCGGGGGCTCAAACATAAAACATTGAACTCCTTGACATTATCTTTACAGAATAATCTCACTCGATTTAATTTTAAAATCGACAGGATCAAGTTCCTTTTCGTCCTTTCAAAATAAAAGCATCCATTTTCAAAACAGGCCTAAGACTTTTGCATAGTGCTGTATATATCTTTTATTTTGCCAATGTATGTATATTAGGGATGGGCATTTGGAAGAAACCTGCCAACTTGAGCATCTATAACGTTTGAGATCAGTAGCGATTAATCGATTTATTGATCTTAAACGTTATAGACGCTCGAGTTGGCAGGTTTCTTCCAAATGCCCATTATTAATTTGGACGTGACCTTGATAACTGTAATTATTGTGACAGGCGTGATAATAAAAGTCACAGACAAAAAGAAAAGAAAAAAAGAATTTCCTTCCTCCTTTTTTTTTATAAATAAAGGCTGTAGAGTTTATTTAATGGGGAAATTACCATAAAACGAGTGTATGATTACTAATAACATGGTTTCCTGTTCTGTCTCATTATCGACCTGTGAATCACAAAAGCTGCTGTACTAAAAAGTTTGTCTTGATTTGATAATGATTAAAACTGTGACTTATTGTTTTGTGTCTGCAGGTTGTGTCAGAAGCGTCTCGGGCTGCTCAGAACGCAGCAGTGGAGGAGGAAGAGGACGAAGAAGAAGAGTCTCACTTCTCTGAAGGTCAACTGCTCGCATCTCACTCCGACGACTCTGAAATCTCAGAGGAAATCACTGAAGGTGAGTAAACACTGATCAATATGATTTTATTCACACTGGCAGGAGGGACTCTCCGGGTTTAATAAACCTGAAATCATTATGTTATTGTTTGTGTTTCCTGCTCTGTTTACAGAACTCTGTATCCTACTTGTTATATTGTGGAAAGAAAACAACCAGTTTGTTTTTAATCTCCCCAAACTCACTCTGTCTTAAAATGTTTTTGTTTTTCGAACAATGTTTCCTGAACAGAACACACATAAATATTGAATGTGGCTGTCAATAATCCTTAGAGCAGCCTTCATAAATGTTAACAACATCCTCCGAGAGAAGTCCCACTCACCTCTTGATTTAACCCTCTGAACCCCAGCCATCATTTCCCTTACTGTGTCCTCGTTTTTCGCTGAGATAAGATAAAATATTTATATCATGGATAGAAGTAAGGGGAACTAAAACATGTCTGTGGAAAAAAAAAATTCTACAACCACTGGACGCTGATGGATTATGGTGTCTAGGTATCTCAAATTTAGCAGCACTCTCTCTGTCCAGAAGCATCTACAACAAGTGGTGCAATAGTAATGCTAAGGTAATGCTAAGGTAACTCTGCTGAGTTTATTGGGGACGGGGGTTCAGGTCTGGAGTCTAATTACACATGAGAAATTGACAGATTGGACAATGCACGCTGAAGTTGGAGCACTTTCCTGTTTCATGGCGAGTTATCGAAATTCTCCCCACTGCTACAGCAGCGCCATTTAACGAAAACGCGCAATTTTCTGACCAAATTTGAGGTGGATCTGATTAACCAGCTCAGAGCAGGACATCACAGAGTAAAACTATTACTTCCTGTTGCCAGTGGGCGGGAACTATAACTATGTGTCAATATTGACATTCAGACGTGGTCAGGGCTGGACTCTCATCACGCATGAGAAATTTAGGTCGGATTGGATAATGTATGCTATAACAACTTCCTGCTTCCACATCTTTTATACTCACATTTGGGTTGAGGAGTTCAGAGGGTTTAATCATCGCCGTCAAGCAAACTTTTGCTCCTTTTCTTAAATGAACATCCCCAAAGTGAAAAATAAGCTTCAAGCATTCCCTGACAACTATTACAAGTAGTTTTTATTTAAAAAAAAGAGCTAGTAGTGTTTAGAAAAAAATGCATTTGTATTAGGGCTGGGCAATATGGCAAAAATTTTCCATTTTCCAGCTTTCCGCATAATCACTTGGGTGATACATCTTCAAATGATTAAACAGATTTGTTGTTGTTGTTAATAAAGCATACCCTGTTAATGTTTTGTTAACTTGTTAATTGAACTAAGTTCCACTCAGTAATAATTTGTTTCTCTGGTTTTTCAAGTTTTCATATGTCCCACGGTCTTGAATTCACCATGGCTGTTCTGACGATATTGAACGCACCATAACCGTTCCGTTTTATTGAATGCACCATAGCCGTTCCAGCGCTATTGAATGCACCACAGCTGTGTGTGAATTGCCGTGCTGTGAATGTTAGTTTTCTCTCGATACAGCAGCGGATAGATTGTCATTTCCTTTGCTCTTTCCCAACATTAACCTGTATCTCCCTGGTTTATTGCTCCAAGTCATGGCTGACATTACTACTGCTACTTTGCTGCCCTCAGCTCCACGTTTAGCTCCACATTCGGTCTTTCTGTTTACTTCTCAGGCAACTTGCAAACAGAAGTGGAGCAGGAAAAGGTTGACTGATTTTCCAACATTTTTGATCAAGTAAACTATCACTAATTGCGATCATATCAATATCAATCTATGCCCAGGCCTTATTTTAATTACAGTCATCTTTCATCATACATGATTTGTTTAAGGACCATTGGGAATTTCAAACACCAACAGTAATCTCTGCTCTAACAGCTTCAGGATGATAGATTTTTTTTTTTAATAAAACCACCTTCCACACCGCCTTCGCTGCAGGGTTTTTGGGGTCCAGAGGGTTAAAGAAGGTGCAAATGTTTTTGTTTTCTCACAATGTTTCCTGAACAGAACAGCCATAAATATTGAATGTGGCTGTCAATAATCTTTAGAGCAGCCTTCATAAATGTTAACAACATCCTCAGAGAGACGTCTCACTCACCTTATTAATATCAGCAACATGTTGATGTCAAACTCGGTTCAGGACAGCAGTGTGTTTATCTTTATTGTTCACACACTGATTCATCTCCTCCCTGTGTTACTTCCTGCTCCCGGCTGGATCGCACCAGATGTGGAGGAGGCCCCAGCAGCAGCAGCAGCAGCAGCAGCAGCAGCAGCAGCCAGAGAAGATGGGAGCGGATCGAGTCAGTCCGACAGCGATGACTGCATAGTTCACGGACAGTCTGCAGGGAGGAAGGTCAGTGAACGCCTCACGGAGCAGAGACGACGTTGTTATCACACAGCCGGCCTCGTGTTTTCATCATGGAAGAGTTTTGTTTTTGTTGAGCTTCAGTTTCGATTTTTTTTATACTGCGAACAAGCAGAAAGTTGTTTCTGAAGAAAATGAAGTCAGACAGGGGATAGTCAGCAGCAGGGAATAACTGTAAAACACATAACCAGCACACACACACACACACACACACACACTGACTACCAGCAGGAAGATATCTGTGTGCGTCACATGATGGAGGTTTTATCCTGCAGAGTACACTAAACTCACACCATTACTTGCCTCTGTGTGTGTGTGTGTGTGTGTGTGTGTGTGTGTATTAGTTTTTGTAAATTATATAATTATATAAGACTTAATTGCAAATAGCAAATCATTTCAAATATTTTGATACTTGAACAACCTGGCAACTATGAAATAAGAAATACATTTTGAATTTGTGTGTGTTGCTTTTTTAATTCGATTTTTAATTATCCCTCCTGTTATGTTGCAGGTCAAATTGACAATTAACATTATTTTTAAATTAATGTAATGTAAAACTATTGTATTTAATATGTAGGTCTTTCCAATGTACATAAAAAAAGTTTTGACATGCATTTTTTAATGAAAAAAGAGTGAATTATCCTTGTTGAACCATGATCTGTGAGAGGTAAAGAAGACCATTAAACTAAATACTGATTCAGATGGTTAGTCATGGAGTTATTAATGAAATATAAACAATGTTTATTGGGATTTTTCAGTTTCTGACACTTAATTAACATGCCTCGGGTCAAATTGACCCACAAACATTATTGCTGTTTCTAAGAAACGAGAACAGGGTTACATTTTCTTTGAATATACTGTATGTATATATGTCATTGTTTTGCAAAAATCTATAAAATAATAACAAAACAACATGAACAAAGAATTAATTTTCAGCTCCAAACAGGCATTATTTCCATAATAATCAGCCAGTTCTTGTCTTGATGAAAAATTTGACTTATGTTAACTAAAAAAATATTTTAGATTTCCAGTCTGAAACCCAACTCTATTTAAACACTAATTATTCATTTAATATTAAAAGCCTTCAGCCAAACAGATCTGAACTCGACAGTCACAACACAAATACACAATAATTAAGAGGAGAGTTCTTAATGCTGACTCATTATTTTAATGAACCTGTGTAACTGTTTCGGTCCTCAGCCGGCTGATCGAGTGCGGGTGGAGGTCGTGTCTCTCAGCCTGAGTCCGGAGTCTCGGGTGTCCCGGGATGACAGCGTGGTGCGTTTGTTTGTGGAGTACTCTCTGTTGGATCTGCCCACAGAGGAGACGCCCCTGTCTCTGCCCAAACCGCCCCGGGGCAAGAGCATCAACTACAACTACAGTAAAGGTGAGAAGCTGCAGTACAACAGGAGAACAGAAGGAGGCTCTTTGTTCTGTGACCTGCAGGAGGGGAATCTTACTGAGTACATTTACTCAAGTACTCTACTTAAGTACAATTTTGAGGGACTTGTACTTTGCTTGAGTATTTTAGTTTTATGTAACTTTCTATTTCTACTCCACTACATTTTAGAGGCAAATATTGTACTTTTTAGTCCACTACATTTAGCTGCCAGCTTTAGTATTAACATGAAAAAAGAATTATTAAACCTCATAACACTATATTAAGTAGTTAAATGAGCCCTTGACAACAGAAAATTGCTGCTTGCATAAATACATTAATAATAATAATAATCCAGTAATATATTTGAAATGTGTAAAACAATCTGCATAACAAGTACTTTTACTTTTGATACTTAAGTACATTTTGATGCTGAGACTTTTGGACTTTTACTTCAGTAAGTTTTGTATGCAGGACTTTTACTTGTAGTTGAGCCACAGAGTAGTATTCGTACTTTTACTTAAGTAAAGGATCTGAATACTTCTTCAACTACTGGTGACCTGCCTCATCCACAGACCTCTGCATGAGGGGGGCTGGCGGTCAGTCGTCGAGATAATCTTGTCTGCAATACGGGATTCTCCATATCCCATAGTGAGACATCGAAGCGAATGCTAACAAAGAGAACTATAGGTCACTTCCATAACGGTTCTCTGTGTTGCATGAGTGAAATGTCTAACAAGACCGCCCTTCATGCTGTTGGGGTGAAGCGAGAAGAGCTGTGCTTCTTTGAATAACGCTGCATCAGGGGCTCATATAGCCTACCGTGGGGTCCTGATGTAGACGTCATTCAAGGGGGCGTTTTCCCATAGTGAGACATCTCATGCTACTCAGAGAACCGGGGTTACGGGAGTAACCTATAGTGTTTTTCCATATAAATTAAGACTGCAGTGTATTGTGTTTTTAAATGTGTGACCTCTGTGTTCTGCAGTGGTTCCTGTGGACGTGGAGAGCAACGCAGCGAGGCGGCAGCTGCTGAGGGGCGTCCTGCGGGGACAAAACCCTCAGATGGAGAGGTGAGAGGGGAAATATAATGTTAGTTGACACAAAAAGTGAGACGGCTGGAGACGAATGTCCTGATGGAGTTAAACAGCTGCAGAAATAAAACACCTCATCATAACGGATCAACACAATGACGTGTTTGACTGCCCTGTACAAACTGAGATCATAAAACAGAAGGTGTGTGTGCGTGTGCGTTTGTGTGTGTGTGTGCGTGTGTGTTTGTGTGGTTCAGGATCCGGTTCACGGTGGTGAGCGAACCTCCGGAGGAAGAGGAGCAGGAGAGGGAGTGTGAGGATGTCGGGGTGGCCTTCCTCAGGATCCCCGAAATCCTGGAGAGACAACAAGACCTGACGGAGACCAGCCTGAATGGTACACACACACACACACACACGCACACACACTACCAGCAGGAAGATATCTGTGTGTGTGTGTGTTACATGATGCAGAGTACATTCACACCACTACTTGCCTGTTTGTGTGTGTGTGTGTGTGTGTGTGTGTGTGTGTGTGTGTGTGTCCTGCAGTGTTGGACGTGGAGGACAGCAGTAAGGTGGTTGGCAGTCTGACTGTGTCTGTGGAGGGACTGGAGGCTCTGCAGGCCATCATGCAGGACCAAGACCGGGACCAGGAGTGAAGCTCGGCTTCCGTCAACACGAGGCAACACCATGACACAAAACACACCAGCAGACAAATAACACGATGTGTGTATCAGAAACAAGTACACTAGATTTTACCTGCAGAACTTTATTAAATACTTTCAGAACTGAAGCTGTTCAGTTTCTCTGTCAATCAAACACTTTATTCGTAACCGATGGCCCATTGGAAGGCCGTTGGAAAGTTAAAGTAAACACTTTTCAGAGGAAATGTGAGGTTGAGATTGTAAAGAAGCTCGAGTGAAAATAAAAATGAAACCTTCCCTGTTCTAGAGGAAGAAGAATCTACTTGGTACATTTTATAAATTTACTTGAAAAGTAAATTATTTAATATATAAAACTGTTTCCTCACTTTCAGAATGTATTGTAAACTGTAAATGTAATTTAGGATTTGTACTGTGTGGATTCTCTGCAGTTTTTGAGGGAGAAGGGATTCATTAGTTACTGTAGTAGCTCAGGTACTGCAGCAGCTAGAAAGAAGCTTTAGTTTCTACGGTCTGGGAATCTTCGTTGTTGTTTATAGGAGACAGATGTCTCACGAATGTGCCTTAAATTTGATATTTCCTACCATGTTTTGTATTGTGCTCTAATAAAGAGAGATTTTTCTGTACGGGGAACAAGATTTAATTTTATTTATTTGTTATTTTTTCAACTGTTTCACTTTTACAACTCTGAATGTTGTCTCCACAGGTACAGGTACCTTAAGCGTAACATAATGACTGGAAACAGGTATCTTAGGTTGCACTGGAAATGGGATAAAACAAAAGTTTTGTCTAACTTTGTTTCGTTTGTAACTAAGGCTCTGTGAATCCTGGAGCATAAGCACTGAATGACTTTTGTGCTGCGCAGGCCAAGTAGTTAGGCCAACAAAGTCTCCTTTGACCCCCTGATGACCCCAGACATGACATATAAACAGACATATAAAATATGAAGTACAGAGTATGGTGTTATTTCGTGGAAAAAAAAAAATAGAATAAACTCAATCCAAATCACTGTTTAAAAAAAAATCAGAAAAAATCAGAAAAATATACCAAAGTTCAAAAAATGTAAAAAAAAAAAGAAACAATCACAGAAAAATACTGTTTTGAGGCCTCGTTTGTTTTAAGAATTAAAAATTAATTCAATTAACAGAAGATAATCCTAAAAAGTTTGCGGTCTGGACATCATTTTGGCTACCAATCACAGAGAAATGGGTGTGTCTGTTGCTCTGTTTAACATGATGCGGCTGCAGAAGAGTTCATTTTTTCAAAATAGGTCCAACGGCATCCATGAGTATCAGTATATTTATGGTGGCTATCATACAGATTATTGTAGTATCTATCTATCTATCTATCTATCTATCTATCTATCTATCTATCTATCTATCTATCTATCTATCTATCTATCTATCTATCTATCTATCTATCTATCTATCTATCTATCTATCTATCTATCTATCTATCTATCTATCTATCTATCTATCTATCTATCTATCTATCTATCTATCTATCTATCTATCTATCTATCTATCTATCTATCTGATCGATAGATAACTGACAGCTGAGGTGGGCGTTGTCCAGCATGAACAGCAGTTTGTCCAGGGAATTAAATTCCAATTAATTTGCGCAATCTTGTTTTTATTACATATTTTTCAGATGATGTTCCTGTCTTTTCTCAACATGCAGATCAACGCCCAATCTTCATGTTGCCAAAATAAGATGTTTTGTATTGTGCTCTAATAAAGAGAGATTTTTATCTGTACGGGAAGATTTACTTTTATTTATTTATTATTTTTTTATTTCTATCTGTTTTACTTTGACAACTCTGAATTTTGTCTCAACTCCACAGGTAGCTTAGCTTAGCATAATGACTGGAAATAGGTAGCTTAGCTTGCACTTAAAATGGGATAAAACAAAAGTTTCGTATGTAACTAAGGCTATATGAATCCAGCGTTGTTTTAGCCCATTGACCTGATAATTCTCATTAATCTAATAATTCCTAACTAAAATATGACACTTTGTCGCCTTGGTTTATTGCTTTAAAGTTAAATTTAGTTTAAAGATTGGTAGCAATCATTTTTGGAACAAAATCTGATAGACAGACAGACAGACAGACAGACAGACAGACCCAGTAGCAGTATTCAAACATACATTGAATATACATGATACATACATTAAAAATAAACTTAACCTATCAATAATTAATCTATGATAAATCTGAATTTACATTAAACCATTTGCTAAAATATTTTGACATTTGCAGAGAAATTGGACATTACTGTGAAATTACACATTTGCAGGCAATTAAATTAAATAATGTGCAGATAAATTAAACATTTGCAAAGATGAATGAAATTGTCCATCTAATGTCCTCCCTGCCCTGACTGACAGCTCTGGTGGGTGTTGTCCGGTATGGACAGCAGTTTGTCCAGGGTATTAGACTCCAAGAATTAGTTTGCACCATCTGGAGTGTCTCTTCCCTTGTTTTTATTAGATATTTTGCAGATGATGTTTCTGTGTCTTTTCTCAACATGCATATCAACGCCCAATCTGCATGTTGCCAAAATAAGCAAACACACAGACACACAGAGCAAAGAGAGAGGAGCGGGTAGGGAGTGCAGTCTTTCTACAGGAGCAACTAGTTACTAGTGGTGGAAAGTAACTAAGTACATTTTCTCAAGTACTGTACTTAAGTACAATTTTGAGGTACTTGCACTTTTCTTGAGTATTTCCATTTTATGTAACTTTATACTTTTACTTCACTACATTTAGAGGCAAATATTGTACTTTTTATTCCATTACATTTAGCTTTAGTTACTTTTCAGGTCCAGATTTAACATAAAAAAACATTTTCTTTTTTTAAATTAAACCTCATAAAAGTATATTAAGTAGTTTAAATGAGCCATACCTTGAGACAATAAAAACACAGTCTGAGTGGGTTCATTCTGCATAACAAGTACTTTTACTTTTGATACTTTAGGTACATTTTGATGTTGATACTTTTATACTTTTACTTCATTAAGTTTTGAATGCAGGGCTTTTACTTGTAGTGGAGTAATTTCACTATGTGGTATTAGTACTTTTACTGAAGTAAGAGATCTGAATACTTCTTCCACTGCTGCTAGTTACACATAGACTTTCAAACATTTAACACATTTGGTTCCAGAAAAAAAATGGGGAAACAGTTGATACTGGAAAAAACGGTTGATCCGGAACAGTGTGTGTGGATGGAAGTTTTTATTAAAAAATTAATTGGAAAGTAGTATTAACAGGGAAAGGATGGGTCCAGAAAGATGGTAGATGGAGACAGAAAAAGAGAGCTTACTATGGTTAGGTTTAAAGGAATCAGCCAGGACAAATGTTGGGGGAATTAAAACGGATAGTGGAGACTGTAGACAACGTTTCAACCATGGTAAACTATGGGAGAAAGAACAGTTGTGGATTTGGGGTAAGGTTGTACCTTTGGGTTTATATATGTATCCAGTCTTGGGGAAAAAAGTATTAGAACATTGTTTTTTCAGTTTCTTGTTCATTTTAATGTCTGGTACAACTAAAGGTGCATTTGTGTGGATAAATATAATGATAACAACAAAAATAGCTCATAAGAGTTTAATTTAAGACCTGATATCTAGACATTTTCCATGGTTTTCTTGATGATGATTTTGGTTATTATCAAGAAAACCATGGAAAATGGCTCTTTAATTAAACTCTTATGATCTATTTTTGTTGTTATCATTATATTTACCCAAACAAATGTAGCTTTAGTTGTACCAAACATTAAAATGAACAATAAATTGAAGAAAACAAGGGTGGTCTAATAATTTTTTCCATGACTGTATGTTCTTTTTATTATCCTACTGTGTTCTGGTGCCGTACTGCACTTTTTCCACAGAGGATCGGCAGGTCAGCGTGTGTCATCTCCAGCTGACAGGCAGACAGACAGACGGGAGGAGGAACAGAAACATCAGACACTCTGGATTTAAGCAGCCGAAGACACGAAGATTCACTGCAGCAGGTAGATAAAACTCTCTTCACTGGGTTTACTGTTAGCTGTCACCTGTAAATTATTAAATAGAATAAAATATCTTCAACTATTTTAACAATCAATACTTTGTTTAAATCGTTTTCTTCAAGCAGAGGAGTCAAATATTTATTATTTCCAGCTTCTTAAATGTAAGATTGTTTCTGCTTTTCTTTGTATCTCAGTAAAGTGAATATTTGTGGCAGTTCTAGTAAACATTTCCTACTGTGGCTGTTGTTTTATTAAACAAATTAGTGAAGAAATGCATCTTAAATAGCAGACTTACAAATAGAAACAACAATTGTTATTTGTTGCAGCCCAATGAGCTGAGCTGTTCCTCTCATGTTTATTCCCACCGTATTCTTTCAGCTAAACAGTTTTGTTCACTTGAACTGGAGAGAATCACCTGAACTATTGCACAGAAACATAATGCTTTTTGGGTTTTTTTCACCACAAATAGGATTTAGAAATGTAGAAAAGACCACTGTTTTGAGCAAATTGTTTGCATTATTAATATGTGTGCAATATTAAACAAAACCTGGAGAATCTGGTGTCGTTGTTGTTGTGGATAAACAGTATGTGGGACAGTTTATTGTCTGATGATTTTCAGCCATATTGTGTTTTTTTTGCGCATACTTTCTCTGTGGCTGACATCGCCAAGGCAACGTCCTAATAATAATAATAAAACAGCAGGGCTTCCACGAGACTCCAGCTGCTCATGAAGGTCGGACATTAGAGCCAAGTGCATTATTATTATTATTATTTTTATTATTATCATCATTATCACCATCATTATTATCATCATTATAATTATGATAAGCATTTTTCTTATTCCTATTCTTATTTTTATAATAATTTTTTTATCATTATCATTTTTTTATTTATTTATTTTTTATCATTATCATTATTATTTTTATCATTATAATATTATTTTATCATTATTTTTATTATTTTTTATCATTATCATTATTATTTTCAATTATTTTCATCATTATCATTATTTTTATTGTTATCATTATCATTTTTATTATTAACAGATTAAAGACAGAAGACACTGCAGAGTTAACCCTTTTTTGGGGGGTTTATTTAGTCAGTTTCTGACTCCTTTTCATTCTGCCTGTATATTCCACTTAAAAAATGTTTACCACGCCATGTTGGTGTCATTTTTTTCAGCGCAACCTCACCTATATGATCTGACTCTGAAAAGTATGTTTGTTTTTTACTTTCAGAACACAATCAGTGAATAATTTTAAATGTTGGTTACAAATATAACATATAAGAGGCAAAATGAGAACATGTAGTTCCATATTTTTAGACCAAATATAATTGACCTTATCTCTTAATCTGCAAGCTGTCAGACAAATGTAGTTGCAGTAAAAAAAAGTACAGGATTTGACTGAGATGTAGTTGAGTATAAAGTAAAATAAATGTTATTAAAATACCCAAGTAAAGTACAAGTACCTGGTAAAGTCAGGTGGAAAATGTGTCGTTCAAGATATCACAATCTGTGAGAACAAAAGATGTTTTCTGTTTATCCAGTAAGCATGTTTGTATATTAAAGAAGTACTGTGAAGTTTAACAAACTTTGTTGTCTGTCTGTTGTTGTTGTTGTTGTTGTTGTTGTTGTTGTTGTTGTTGTTGTTGTTGTTGTGTGTCCTCCAGCAGCAGCAGAGACAGAAGCATGAGTCAGGATGACGACGCCCGCTGGCTGGAGTGGGTCACCAAACAGTTTGAGAGCATCGCCGGCGACGACAAAGAGATCGACATCGACGAGTTCAAAACGGCGCTCAAAGTCAAAGAGGTGACCAGAGAAGAAGTACTCACATCCTGTACTGCAGGGAGAGTACTGAAGTATCACAAGTACAAGACCTGCTTTATAATCATACTCGTAGTACACAAGTATCAGCAGTAAAAATACTTAACCTTGTCTACATCTTATTTTCGGAAACGGGGAGCAGACCATATTCGAACCATGGAGGACACTGACAACACGCCTCTCAACACCTCAACCTGACTGCATTTGGCTGCAAAGTTGCTGCTAATTCATGTTAGCATTAACTGGGATGTTCATGTTGGCTAGCAACGTAACAAAACGTATGTTACTTATCTAAAATAAATTAATAGCGACTCCTTGGAGTGTCTATTAGTACAACCAAAAGCTGAACAAGACATTTATTTATTTTAAATGAACAACATGTTCAAATAATCATATCATTAAGTGAAAATACAGTGTGAAATGGTCAAAGTTATGAGATGAAACTGGATGAAAACACAACAAACAAGTTCACAGCTGTTTAAAAGTCCATTTTGCCGTGGATACGCATTGCTTTTCTTCTGTCCAGACGAGGGCTCACCTTGTTAGTGACCTGTCAATCAAAGGTAGCCACGCCCAAAATCATATGATTCTTTATCTCCTTTTCTTCCAAATGGGGCCATTAATTTCACAATTAACATCAGATTGTCTTGAAGAAGATTTTTTACTCGTGATTGAAACCATAGTGTCGTCATGAGATTTTTTTTGAGGTAATGAATCAAGTGAAAAGTTTTCTCATTTTTTATTGAGATAGATAGGACCAAAATGCTTCTGCAGCCGCCGTCAGCGCCCCCTGTCGGAATTTTTGATAGAATGCAGCTTAAGGCACTTCCTGGTTTGCCTCACTGCTTACTTTGAACTTTGAAGAGAAACACAAACTGAAGCAGAGACATGCTGATGTTTGCTGTGTCAGCTGGATGTATCCTGATGTTTGTTATAACATGCGTTATATCATTTGTGTGTGTGTGTGTGTGTATGTGTGTGTGTGTGTGTTTTTTCGGCAGTCGTTCTTCGCCGAGCGTTTCTTTGCTCTGTTCGACTCTGATGGCAGCAGCTCCATCAGTCTGGATGAGCTGCTAGAGGCCCTCGAGCTGCTGATCCACGGCAGCGAGACGGACAAACTCAAGTTCCTGTTCCAGGTCTACGATGTGGACGGTCAGTGAGCCACACACACACACACACACACACAAAAAATGTTTTTTTTTTACTAAATCATCTCCTCATGACGCCGGCCACCTATGGTAAAATCGCCTACATCCTCAGTTGATCAGATCATGTGATTTTACCCCTTTAATATCATCACTTCTTTGACAATTTGCCACATTCACAGGCATCAGATAAGAACCCAGCAAAGAAGAGCTAGAGGGAGATTGTTTTGTTATCAGTTTAGTTTATCAGTGTTTTATTGTTGACACTAATATTGGTAACACTTTACTCTAAGGTGTCTACATAAGAGTGACATGAGCGTGTCATAAACATGACATGGGATGTGTCATGAACATTAATGACACTTTGAAGTAACATTAATGCTCATAATACTTGTCATGTCATGTTTCTGACAGGCTTGTGTGACTCTTATGTAGACACCTTCAAAATAAAGTGTTACCATATCTTGCTTAAGTCACAAAGGCATGTTCAAAAAAATTGCCTAAGTCATTTATTTCTCTAAAGTTACATAATTTACACACAGTGTTATTTCTATGCCAATCGCCATCCTTTGTTACATCCCTTTAGAGTGAAATGATCAATAGATGTCATATGTTACACTTTTGGTGAAGTTTTTTGTGTTTCCTGCAAAACTTGAAAAAATGAGTTAGGCGATTATTTTAACATGGTGACGAAATGTCACTGCAACACAAATTTAGATTAATCCGCCACTGAAAATAGTCCCCAGCACAGTCCCAGTTTCCTCCCGCTTGTGTAATAAGATATTTTCTCTTAGTATTATAAAACTATTCTGTTCTTACAGGCAGCGGTTCGATTGATCCTGACGAGCTGAGGACGGTTTTGAAGTCGTGTCTGCGTGAGAGCGCCATCTCTCTGCCGGAGGAGAAGCTGGACGACCTGACGCTGGCGCTGTTCGAGTCAGCGGACAAAGACAA
This sequence comes from Centropristis striata, assembly GCF_030273125.1. Classification (NCBI taxonomy): domain Eukaryota; kingdom Metazoa; phylum Chordata; class Actinopteri; order Perciformes; family Serranidae; genus Centropristis; species Centropristis striata. The sequence goes on from NC_081522.1 coordinate 32,751,708, forward strand.
CAGCGGCTCCATCACCTTCGAGGAGCTGAAAGCCGAGCTGGAGAACTTCCCCGAGGTGATGGAGAACCTCACCATCAGGTCCAACAACACATTTTTACTGTTAATATTTATTGTTCCTGTTGTTCATTAATATTGTTATTTATTATTTATTTATTTATTATTTATTATAATTTATTCCTATAAATTTTATTCCTATTATTAATTATTTATTATTCATATTGTTTATTATTTCTTATATCTTGTTATTTATCATTCATTATTATCAATATTATTTATTATTCCTGTTATTTATCGTTCTTTATATTTTTCTTTATATTATTTTTTCTATTATTCATATAATTATTATTATTCATTACTATCCATATAATTTATTATTCCTGTTATTTATATTTTTGTTTCTATTATTTTTTATTATTAATAATATTATTTACATAATTATTATTATTCATTACTTTTATTATTTATTTTTCATATTCATTAATATTTATCATTCCTTATTTATTATTAAGTGTTATTCCTAATTTTTTTTAAATCTCCTGTTATTTAATATTATTCATTATACCTATTATCTATTAATATTCATTATCCCTATTAATGTCTCCCCTTTCACTCTGAATCTCTCAACTATCAATAAAGCTTTAAAATATCCCAAAAATATATTTTAAATAACAAAAAATATCTTTTTAAACAATAATAAGAATAATAACAATATATTTGCAAAGGATATATATAACTTATTATAGATAATTTACTAACTTAATAATAATTTTTACTTTATTTAGATTACGGATTATTTAATTTGGATTCTAAATTATAAAATGTTATAATATTGTATGCATATTTTTTCTAGTGCCGCAAACTGGCTGAAGCCTCCAGAAGTTGATCAGAAGAAGCGGCACGCTCCTCGTTACCTCACTCGAGCTTATTGGCACAACAACAGCAGGAAGCTGTTCTTCCTGTGTCTCTACGCCGCCCTCAGCCTGCTGCTCTTCATCAGCGCCATGCTGCAGCACCGACACGGAGGAGCCTGGTACATGGTCGCCAAGGGCTGCGGACAGTGTCTCAACTTCAACTGCACCTTCATCATGGTACGCCAGGAGACACAGGGAGACGAGAGGCAGGAGGCAGGAGGCAAAAGACAGAGAGAGGAGGCGGAGACAGGATGCCTAAGGCAGGAGGAGGGAGACAAGAGGCAGGAAACAAGAGACAGGAGGCAAGAGACAGGAGGCCATAGGCAGTAGACAAGAGGCAGGAGGAAGGAGACGAAAGACAAAGAGAAAAAAAAAGGCAAAAGACAAAGAGATGAGGCAGAGATGGGAGGCAGGAGGAAAGAGACAGGATGCTGGAGACAAGTAAACAGAAGTCAGGAGACAGGAAACGGGAGGCAGAGACAAGAGACGGGAGGCAGGAGACAGCAGGCCCGAGGCAGGAGGAGGAAGGAGACAGGAGACAAGAGGCAAAAGACAAAGAGAGGAGACAGAGACAGGAGACGGAACACAGGAGGCTGGAGAAAAAAAACAAGAGGCAGGACACAGGAGACCAGAGTCAGGAAACTAGATGAATAAACTGGGTGTTTAGTTGAGGTTGTGATTTTTTTGTGAAATGTTTTCCTGCAGGTGCTGATGCTGCGTCGATTCTTGACGTGGCTCCGGGCGACGTGGGTGGTGCGGGTGTTACCTCTGGACCAGAACATCCTGCTGCATCAGATCGTTGGCTACGCCATCCTCGGCTACACGCTGCTGCACACCACCGCACACGTCTTCAACTTTGGTACAAAACTCAGAAAAAACGAAAACCCACCAAAACAGATAAATTACCACTGGTGAGCAGGGAGCAGTGAAGTGTGTGTGTGAGCTCTGTTTCACAGGTGAGATGAGTCTCGTTGTGTGTTTCAGTGCAGCTGTCGGAGCACAGCGAGTTCCAGCTGTGGGAGTACCTGCTGACCACGCGGCCGGGGATCGGCTGGGTGAAGGGGACGGCGTCGGTGACCGGGGTCATCCTGCAGGTGGTGATCTGCCTCATGGTGCTCTGCTCCAGCACATTCGTACGACGTAGCGGACACTTCGAGGTAACAGCTGACAGTTGACAGAGTGTGTCTGACAACTGACACTGGCTCACAGATTGAATAATACAACAAGACAGCAAGAGAGTTGTTTAGCCTCTTCTTCTTGTTGTGGTGTTGTGTTTCTCTGTGGTCATAATTTGACTCTTTGCATTTGTTTTGTGTCTCTTTGTAGCTTCGCTGGCCTCTGCTGTTGTTTTGCAGCTTGCTGATGCTGTTTTGTGTCTCTTTGTGGTTGTTTTTGTTTATTTGTTGCTGTTTGTGTCTCTTTGTAGTTGTTTTGGTTTATTTGTGTTGTTTTGTGTCTTTGTGGTTGTTTTGCTTTCTTTGTGTAGTTTTTTGGTTAATTTGTTGCTTTTTGTGTCTCTTTGTGGCTGTTTTGTCATTGTTGTGGTTATTTTGGTTTATTTGTTGCTGTTTTGTGTCTCTTTAAGGGTGTTTTGCTTTCTTTGTGTAGTTTTTTTGGTTTATTTGTTGCTTTTTGCGTCTCTTTGTGGCTGTTTTGTCATTTTCTAAGTTGTTTTGGTTTATCTGTTGCTGTTTTGTGTCTCTTTGTGGCTGTTTTGTCATTGTTGTGGTTATTTAGGTTTATTTGTTGCTCTTTTGTGTCTCTTTGTGGCTGTTTTGTCATTGTTGTGGTTATTTTGGTTTATTTGTTGCTGTGTTGTGTCTCTTTGTGGATGTTTTGGTGTCTTTTTGTTGTTTTTTGTTTAGAAAGTAGATCATCTAAAATCTTTCAAAAGAATAAAAAAGATTGAAAAACATTACAAATGTTTCGCTGAATTGTGAGTTTGTTACAGCAATTGTAACACATTATGTTAAAATGTGAGTGAATATCCATATTATTATTGTCATATCACCAGTGTTGCTCTTACTGTTACTGCGTATAAAATTTCAGTCCAGTCAACATACAGTGTGTGTGTGTGTGTGCGTGTGTGTGTGTGTGTGTGTGTGTGTGTGTGTGTGTTAGTGTATGTGTGTGTGTGTGTGTGTGTGTGTGTGTTGGTGGGTGATCGGCTCCCTCTGCTGTCTGTGCTCAGTTATTACAATAATGAATATAATTATCTTTTTTTTTTCTCTTCCTTGTGCAGGTGTTCTACTGGTCTCACCTGTCCTATGTGTGGGTCTGGTCCCTGCTGATGGTTCACTGTGCAAACTTCTGGAAGTGGTTCGTGGCTCCTGGTGTTCTCTTCCTGGTGGAGAAGATCGTGGGGATCGCTGTGTCTCGTATGGGCGGTCTTTACATCGTGGAGGTCAACCTGCTGCCGTCCAAGGTGCTCAACAAAAAATCAGCACACATTAGCTCATAACTCAGGCACTCTGATGTCTCCCTTTTTTAAATGTCCTCCAGAAATGTATTTGTCGTGGTTAAAAACATATCACACATAGATTTAATGTGGATATTGTGTAGAGGAAAGTTATGTCACTTTCGTGTTTAATCAGGAGCTTTAAAAAAATTCCAGAAGGGTAATTACTTGCTCTTGGCCCCTAGTTGAGGTATAGAAAGCGTAGTTTTCTTCATGCTCTTTGGCAGTGCAATCTTGTTCTTGCAATCTCTTGTGCAAAATCTGAAGACGTGGCCGAAATCACATTGCTGGAAATGTGATGGGAGTTTCAGGGGATGATGTGAAGTGGAGAAAAAATTGTTTGGGGGAAAAAAAGGGAGAGGTGCATAGCGCTCTTCTCTTTGGGGGCTCATTTTTTCCTCCTTTACTGCTATGTCATGATTGTTTTTACTATCAGAACAATTCTGCGCAGAACTGTATATATACTTTTTATTAAATAGCTTGCTGTGTTAAATATCATCATTCTTCAATGTGGATTTGACTTATTGATTCTAATGTCAATTTTAAATAGGCATCAGCGCTTTTTAGCAGTTAAAAGTAACAAGTGACTAAGAGGCCACCACATATTAAATTATTAATAGTTCAGTAACCAATGAGGAATTCATATATGATGGTTACTGCTCTTGGAGTCAACTGATGTGCAGATGTTTTAAAATAATTATAATTTCTTCAGAAGCACTGTCCCTGTGTAACTTGTGTTTGGAGACACATGTCCTCAGTTTAACGGTATAAAATGAAACATTTCTACATTAAAATGCTGTTGAACTGAGTTCTTATGTTCTCCTAAATGTTTCCAATAAACAAGAGTAATCTTTAATTTTAATGAGGGTAAGGTGTTTCCTCTGGTCTTGTGTCAGTGTTGTGTTTGTAAGTCAGAAGCTTCATTAACTGACTTTTTATCCAGTTTGAAGGTTCAGTTTTATGATCTACTTTTTAGATCTTGTGGTTTTTAACTCTATATCTGAACCGGATGAAAGTTCTCAGAGAAACAAGCTGAGCAAATGTTAGCAGCAGCTCAGCTCACAGCCCCTCAAGGAGGAGAGCTCTGTGGTTGTTTTTTTAAGACATCCCTAGCTGCAGAAAGTTAAATATTGAGTTTTTGATATCCACATCTGAAAAAAACCCAGTCTAAATTCACAGGTGAATTCACCAGATGTGTGTGGCATTTTCTTGGCTATTGATCAGCATAATACAAAAGTTTGCTGACATTTGAAATATTACCGATGTCTGACAGTTTGATTCATTGCATTTCATTTATCATCAGGTTGATATTTCAGTTTGTTCTATCACCATGATAATTTTCTATATGTAATGTATGTTGAATTAATAACAGCATAAAGTCTGACTGTTCCTGTTTGTGTGTCTGTGTGCAGGTGACTCACCTGGTGATCAAACGTCCACAGTTCTTCCATTTCAAACCTGGAGATTACCTCTACATCAACATCCCCGTGATCGCCAAGTACGAGTGGCACCCGTTCACCATCAGCAGCGCTCCTGAGCAGTCAGGTGATCCTCACCTTCACTTTTTTATTATAATTTTCGTTTTAAACGGACTGCACCGACTATAATATAATAATGTCATGTTGGAAATAAACTTTAAAAAGTTGTTATTGGGGAGCACTAAACTTTAACCCTCCTGTTGTGTTTGTTTTTTTCAGCAACAGCAATAACCCAGGGCATTTTTAATTATCTAAAAGTATCAGAAACTAAAAAAATCTCAATAAACATTGTTTATATTTCAATAATAACTCCATTACTAACCGTTTCAATCAATATTTCGTGCAATGGTGTTCTTTACCCCTCACAGATCATGGTTCAGTGAGGATAATTCACTCGTTTTTCATTAAAAAAATGCATGTTAAAACTTTTTTTAAATGATATATTGGAAAGACCTACATATAAAATACAATGGTTTTACAGGACATTGATTTTTTTTAAATTTTATTTTATTAAAACATTTTTTTTTTTTTAATAATTTGAACTATTAAAAAAAAAGTAACTTTGAAATGGGTCAATTTGACCCGCAACATAAGAGGAGGGTTAAACTAATGCTGAAGTAAAAATCTTTAAAACAGCTGTAAGAAACTAGCAGCAGTGGTTCCTTTAGAAAACCTCTAATTTTACTGCAGCAGGGACTGACAGTCTTCCTAACTCAGTCCTGGTTCTGGGTCTCCCATGTCCCCTGCTCCAACTGCAGCCCTGCTGGGGATCTGGAGAACCTGCAGGATTTCATCAGATTTAGTTGGAATACGACTTTATATAAACAGCCAATATTCTCGCTGATGATCTTGTTTGCTTCTGCAGGTCACAAAGAGGCTTCAGTGTTAAATACAGATGGTTTAATAACCAGTAAAAGGTTCTTTGTAGTTGCTTTAAATGTTTTACAATCAAAAGAATCACCAGTGCTTCAAATAAAATTATTATTCTATTCAGGGGACAAAAAGCTTCTTGCTACACTAAAACAAAACTCTCATGTGACATGACCCACATGACTTGTTCAATGATGAAGACAGAAAAAAGAAAGAAGATGTGCTTTTTCAAACTAAGAAAATCGTAATTTTGCATTTCACCACATTTGCAGACTTTTGAAGTCTGATAGGTGCAGCAGGCCGATGTCCACAAAGAGCCTCAAATGGACTTTCAGCAGACCTCCAGAGAGTCTGTTTGGGGTGCAAACTCCACCAGACTTCACTCAGCACACATCCAAGAATTTATAGCAATTTAGATGTGTACAAATCTCAGTGTTGACTCTCAGAGCAAGAAATGCTGTTTGTGGTCCTTGTTCATGTTTGGATTCAGCCTGTTGTGCAGGAGAGAGATAAATCAACATGTAACACTTTAAAATAACCGTGACCTTTGACCTGCAGACACTCTGTGGCTTCATATCCGCTCGATGGGTCAGTGGACCAACCGCCTGTATGAGTACTTCAGAGAGCCGGATAGTGAGGTGGTGAGTCCCAAGAGACTCGCCGCCAGCCTGAGGACCCGGAGACAGCTGCTGAAGTCCCAGGTTCAACACACACACACACACGCACACACACACACACACACACACACACACACACACACTGTCAGGCTGTAAGTCATCATCTTCCTCCTCTTCACAGGAGGAGTTGTTCAGCGCGACATATCGTAACAGAGACGTAGCTTCTAACGAGGACGACGCCATCGAGCTGATGATGTATCGTCAGAACGGCTCCCGGGCCGATGCGGCCCCGCCCCCCCCTCAGACCCCAGCCAAGCCGCTTCCAGATGGACTCGAGCCGGCGGAGAGAGGAGAGGCTCCTCCAATCAGAGAGGTCCCGACATGTGACTTCAGAATATTCACAAATATCGCAGTCATTTAGAATCAAACTTCATTTAAACTTCATTTTGAACCTGCAGGTTTCTGCCAAGTTTGGAGAGAATCACAGGTTCTGCAACATCAAGGTGAGAAAATACCTCTTTTATCATCAGTACACAAATAGAAATACACCATAACTGACTGAAATACTGAACAATATTTTTATACGAGCTCACGGATATAACCAATCCACTTAATTTTTGTTGCATTTATATATTTGCATATATATATATATATAAACACTGTTTTTCTACAAGCATCGATCATCAGAATATTAATATAATCTATTTTCTGGAGCCACATCAGGAAAACAAATGGTGGAAATGCTCCGTACAGTTCACATTTAGGTGCATGAACTGGATCAGAACCAGTTCCATGTTGGTGTGAGTGAGTGTGTGTGTTGTGTGTTAGTGTTATGTAGATGGACCGTACGGGACTCCGACGAGACAGATCTTTGCCTCTGAGCATGCAGTCCTGATCGGGGCCGGGATCGGGATCACGCCTTTCGCCTCCATCCTGCAGAGCATCATGTACCGGTGAGATAATATTCAGTGAATCTGGTTCCATCCTACAAACTAGTTTTTTCTTCTTATTTAAACTTTATTTCACTTTTTTTGTTCTTTTTTCAGACAATTGTTTACTTGTATGTTGAAAAGATCAGACATTTATTTTACATATGCCTCGTACCTGAACGTCACTTGTGTGGGTTTCACTGTTCAAAAGTGTGTTTAGATGTATATCAGAATTATTGATAATTATAATAAATATCATTAATTATATTAAATGATTTGACTTGATTTATACTAAGTCACTTTGAGATGGGGCACCACTCTGTAAAACAGAGAAAATGTAGCCAATTCAACTAAATCAGTCTCAAAATTACTAAACTATCAATTTGTAACTCAGATTTATAATTAACTTAATAATTATAATCAAATTACCATATTGATATTTAGCAATGGTTGAAAGAATTTGGAGTTCTTTTTATAGAAGAGTTTGGCATATCACTCATACATGTCCAACATTAAATGGACAGCATGTATGCTCCAAAAAGTATTTATTCATAAAAAGCAAAGTAAAGCAAAACTAAACACACAATGTCTAATCTAAAAGATTAGATTATTTTTTATTGCTTATTTTATTTATTTACTTTTTACTACAAATCATTGATAAAATCTTGTGCTCAGCCTTTTGCTTGTTGCTTTCTTAATCTATGTCCAGTACATTACCAGTCCATAAATGGGAAGGATTGTGAAGTAAGGCAAAGGAAAAGCTGAAGAGTTGGTTCTTGGTGGAGTGCAGCAGTTCTTTGCTCGGTGTGGTTGCAGAATAGTCACTGCTAAAAATAGCTTCATATTTTCCAACATGATGATGTGTGTGTGTTCTACAGATACCGCATGAGGAAGCAGAACTGTCCCAGCTGTAACTACTCCTGGTGTGAAAACATCAAAGACAGCGAGATGAAGTTACGGAAGGTGAGAAAACACCACTGAGGTGTGATTATCAGTTATGTTTTTCTGCACATGTCGTGTTGCAGTTTAATGAAATGATGTTTGAGGTGAACGATGGTGGACTCGAGTCTGTTCTGGACCCTGCAGGTCGACTTCATCTGGATCAACAGAGACCAGAAGTCGTTTGAGTGGTTCGTTAGTTTACTGACCAAACTTGAGATGGACCAGGCTGATGAGGAGCCAGAAGGTAGGAAAGACACATTTATTTGTATAACGCAACATATAGATAAAATATGTATAAGTTGCACTGAGTTCAGTCAGATATCTGAGAGAACTTTATCAGCCTGAATGTTCTGTGATGCTTAAGGTTGTAGAAAGTCCTCTTTGCAAATAAAATTAGGGGGGTTGCTAGCTACATGTTGCAACAACAGAAGAAAAGAGGAATGATCCGCTCTGACCAATTCCCACAGGAAGAGCGCTGGGTGTTGATGCTGTTCAGACATATTGGTGAATTGGTGAAATTCCAGTTTCCGGCTCCATCACGTGATGCCGTTGGGCCAAATGACTTGTTTCATTGTCAGAATTTGATCCATTTGGTCCAATAACATTTGGAAAGTCTAGAAGAGCTGTAAGATTAAATCGCTCTATTTACATTAAAGTAAGTAGAGCCCTAAACAGGAAGTAAAAGTCTTCAGTGCACTGCTCCTTTTCAGCATGAAACAGTTTTTATTTTGTAATAAACAGCAACACTTAGCACATTAGCAAAGCTAGCCCCCTCACTAGCATTAGCTGAGCCTGATTTCAAGTTAGTCAGAGTGACTAGCTAGCTAAACTGCTGCTTTGGCTAAAGTTTTACATAGACTTGCTCACCCTTACCATGGCACTGTCAAATCTCCACATACTGAGTGGGCTGATGGAACCCACTGGACACTACAGTCTTCTTGATGTGGTCTTCATGACTGCCAGCTAATGGGGCTGATGTAAAGGTATTTGACTGTCAGAGGGGCCTTCCCACAGTCTGTATACTAAATGGACAACATGTCTCCACTTCCTCCCACTGTAAAAAAAAAAAATTAAGCAAAACTATCCCAGATACAGGCTCCATCTTGTTTAGGAATCCGTTACAGCAGTCAATCATGACATCACATCCCTGTTTTATAGAATCAAATCACTAATTAAAACCAAACTGATCATAAAAATGAACACCTGAAGCATCGTTTTTCCAACCCAGTTTGCTAAAACCACTTCCGTTAATGAAACCCTTTACTGTGCTGTGATTGGCTCGTATTCCTTATCATGACTAAACGTCATCCGCAGGAACGTACGCTCATTGGATGCTGATGCTTGTTAGCAAGCTAGCACTGTCCTTTCATTCTACACTGGTTAAAGGAAATGAGATGAACATAGGGCTGGTGGCAGTTGCAGCGCTGGGTCTGACATTAACTGTCCCTCCGCCTCGCTCCATGGCGTTACAACACTTTACTGATATCCGCTAACTCTGGTCGCCAGCTAGCTCCAGCACCCCCAGAGCTGATTATCACTAGTTAGCGAGCTTCAGTAAAATGAAAAATCTTCCACTTATCCTCTGTTCACTGCATGAGAAAAGCTTACTGCTTCACCGGAAGAGTCACAACTCAATCACTCGGTCCATTTTGTGTTACCAGTGTAGCATGAAGCATGGAGCTACCTCGCTAACTAGCCAGCAGCTAAATTAAGCCGTTGGGGCAGCAAATTATCTTATTAACAACTTTATTGAGAAAATTGTACAACATGTTTATAAACCTTGTGTTTTCAAAATGAGTCTACAATTAAAAAACAACCACAGAAGGAGGACTAAAGGCTGCAAAAAAAGAGGAAAAAAATAACAGAAAATGATAAATAAATATCTTTTGAAGTTTAAAATTATCACAGCAAACTTTACTGTAGTACAGAAATTTGCATGATGATTTAAAGTGGGTTTGAAAAACACTAGATGCAAACCTGAACAAACATCAGCGTGATAAGAACGACCTAAAATAGGAAAATGTATTGGCGTGTATTTTGATTTTTGAGTTTAAGGCCTATACTGCAGCAAATGTTTTGGCTTCACTTTAAAGGGATTCTGATGTCTGTTTCCATGTTTACGTACAGTTGTGGGCGTACCCCATAGTGAGTAACTCCTATACTCACAGAACTGGGGTTACATCTGTAACCTAAAGTTGGTTGTTGATTTACACTTTCTTATTCCGTGTAATGACCGGCTGTTTTGTTTTAAGCACACATATCTGCAACTCATACAATCATGCAAAGCACTCCTGTGTCTTCATTCCTCACTGTGATTTTGTTGTTATTGTTGTTGTTGTGATGGCAACAGTAATCTGTTGAAAATGTAAATAAAAAAAAGAATGGTGATTTTAGTTTGCATGCAAAGATTATTTGATATAATTTATTTTTAGATTATTTCTGGTACACAGGAGAAAGCTTGAAGTGGTAAAGTTCATGTTTGTTCACCAGGAATGCTCCGCCCATTACCTGCGTTGAACCAGGAAACAGGTTGTTTTTTTGGCTCACGAAGGCGAAACACACACACACACACACACACACACACTGAGAGACAGACGATAAGATTCACCTTCCAAACAAAACTGCTTATTCCACTTCCACAGCTGCAGGAGGAAACAGTGGAGCACTACAACTTCAACCAACTGCTGAATCTACAAACTGACCGAGAGACAAGAACAAAGACTTGAAAAGGAAAGTAACTTTATCAGGGAACAGGGAGTGGCTGAGCCCCGTGTCTGCTGTGTTTTCTGCTTCGCTCAGGGACAAAATGGCTTCCAGATTAGAGGACGATCTCTGCTGTTCTGTCTGCCACGAGATCTTTAAAGAGCCTGTCATCCTGTCATGTACCCACAGCTTCTGTAGAGAATGTCTGCAGAACTGGTGGAAGGAGAAACAAGCACGTGAGTGCCCAGTTTGTAAGAGCACTTCAAAGGCAAAACCACCTTTAAACCTGGCGTTAAAGAACCTGTGTGAGAGTTTCTTACAGGAGAGAGATCAGAGACCTTCAGAGCCTCTCTGCAGTCTGCACTCTGAGAAACTCAAACTCTTCTGTGTGGACCATCAGCAGCCAGTGTGTCTCGTTTGCAGAGATTCAGAAAAACACACCAACCACAGATTCAGACCCATCGATGAAGCTGCACAACAGCACAAGAAGGAACTTCAGGAAGCTCTAGAGCCTTTAAAGAAGAAGTTAAAGGGTTTTGAAGAATGTAAAGTGATATTTGATGAAACAGCAAAACACCTTCAGGTCCAGGCTCGACACACAGAGACACAGATTAAGGAGCAGTTTAAGAAGCTTCACCAGTTTCTAGAAGATGAAGAGGAGGCCAGTATGGCTGCACTGAGGGAGGAAGAGGAGCAGAAGAGTCAGATTATAAAGGAGGAGATGGAGGCTCTGAACAGAGAGATAGCAGCTCTTTCAGACACAGTCAGAGCCACAGAGGACGAGCTAAGAGCTGAACACGTCTCATTCCTGCAGAACTACAAGGCTGCAGTGGAAAGAGTCCAGCAGCGCCCCCTGCCGGAGTATCCACCGTTGCCCTCAGGAGCTCTGCTGATAGACAAAGCCAAACACCTGGGCAACCTGACCTTCAACATCTGGAACAAGATGAAGAACATGGTCTCCTACACTCCTGTCATTCTGGACCCAAACACTGTATACACCGGACTCATCCTGTCTGCAGATCTGACCAGTCTGAGAGCAGGACCGACACAGGAGCCTCCTATGAATAAAAAGAGGATTCTTGAGGACTACACTGTCCTGGGCTCTGAGGGCTTTAACTCAGGGACTCACAGCTGGGACGTCGAGGTTGGAGACAGTACAGAGTGGTCCCTGGGTGTGTTAGCAGAGTCTGCTTATAGGTCAGGAGACGTATGGTCTGGATTATGGAAATTATGGTTCTATTTGGATGATTATACAGCATTTTCACCATCATATCCCCGCAATGAACTTAAAATGCAGAAGTTCCAGAGGATCCGAGTGAATCTGGACTGGAACAGAGGAAAGCTGTCATTCTCTGATGCTGACACTAACACACACATACACACCTTCACACACACTTTCACAGAGAGGATGTTTCCATATATAAGGACTCAATGTCGTCACCCGTTGAAGATTTTACCAGTGAACATCTCGGTGGCTTTAGAGCAGCAGAAACACATGATGGTGGTGGTGATGATGATGATAAGCATCATGGTAATGTTGATGATAATGGTGATAATCATGGTGCTGAAGCTGACACCTAAAGTTTAACAACAAATAGAGGTTTAGAAGTGAGTTTAGGTGTTTAAACCCCCGAACCCCAGCGAGCAGTTTCAGGGCAGTTTTTTCACTTCAATGTATATAAAATCTATTTAAAAAATCCCACAGCTCTATCGAAAGGCACAATCATGGCTGGAAAGAAGAACTCAAACATGTATTTTGTGCAGAATAACATAGTTATAATGATTAAATGTTTTTAACAGGATTTGGTTAGTGCAACTAACTATAATAGAGGTATTTTGACAGAAATATCACAATTTTAAACTTCATTTAAACTCTGGTGATAATACCTGTTTTCACAGTTTCTTTCTATGATAAACACCATATTTTTTATCTTATCTTTTTATCCTTTGAAGAAAATGTATTTATTATTTCTGGCGGGTTGGTCGGGTTTAGAGTTTGTACAAACAGTACAACTGACAAAAATCAATTTGTGATTGACAGCAGCTTCAAATGGAGTTTGTTGGGATTTTTTGTTTACAATCAGATAATTAATTATACCTGTATCTTAAAAGTTTCTGTGTTGAAACAGCAGATAAAATGTGATCCCTGTTGATTTGTTTACTGTTGTTAAATTATTATGCATCACCGTGGAGACAATAACTAAAGGGAAGTTTGAATCATTTAATTCTAAAACTATATCAGATGTACATAATAAATTTGGTGTGATTTTATGTTGTAGTGGATATTGTTGAAGAAAAGAATAAAAACAGCTAATTCCTAACTCTTCGGTGTGTGTGTGTGTGTTTTTTTTTAAATTGACACATAACAAACACCACATCAAGAGATATTCAGGATGATCAAGATTATATTACTGTTTTTTCTGTCAGGTCGGTTCCTGCAGATGCACATGTACATGACGTCAGCGCTCAGTAAGAACGACATGAAGGCAATCGGTCTGCAGATGGCGCTCGACCTGCTGGCCAAGAAGGAGAAGAAGGACTCCATCACGGGACTGAGGACCAGAACCCAACCTGGACGCCCTGAGTGGGGGAAGGTGAGGTCACTTGGTGACAATTAATGTGTTCAACATAATTAAACAGGAGAGCACCACAATCACAGCTGATGTTAATAATGATTTCCATTATTGTTTAAGACATCGATTCTTTCATTTATTGATAAATTTTGTTAATAACACATGTAGGGCTTTTCGACCAGAGCCGGTTGCGGCCGGTGCCCAATTGCAAACTGTTCTTTGGCCTGGAAACCTGGTTCCAGAGCGGCACTAACTCTCTGCTGGTCTTGAACCACAAACTGCTTACGTCAGGGCCTGGGCGCGGGGTTACCTGATCAACAAGACCAACTTGGTTCTTTTGAGAGAGACAAACTAAAACGTACATCATTCATTTATTCAATTTGTTTAACTCCAGTGTGATTGATACGGACAAGCTAGTGTGCTAACGTTAGCCGGCGATCGCTAGCATGCTAACGTTAGTGGGCTAGCAAGACCAAGACCAACTTGGTGCCATTGAGAGAGACCAACTAAAAGCTGTATCATTCATTTATTTGATTTGTTTAACTGCAATGTGATTGATAAGGGCAAGCTAGCGTGCTAAAGTTAGCATACAACAAATTCCAACATTAATATTTTATGTTCAGTGTTAATAAGAATGTATTTGCCGTCCATAGTGATCAAGATGAGGAGCACAGATGTGTTGCAGTGACATGTAGTCTGCTGTTGTTATTATACTTACCGAGAGGGCAGAGACATATACAGACATTAACAGTGACGTAATGACGTGGCTCTAGTGCCTGTGGAAAAGCAAACAGGTTCAGATCTGGTTCGCAAGTGAACCAACTGCGACCCACACCAGTACCGGCTCCAAACCGGACAGGAACCGGCTTTGGTCGAAAAAGGGTAACTGTGACGTCTTCAGATCCAGATTACTGAGATATTAAACAAAAAAAAGCAGAAAATGATAAAATCTGAAAACTTGAAACTTATAATTTTGCTTGATAAATGACAAAATTGATTATGTACATTTCTTAACCCTAAGAGACCCAACTGACAACTGGAAGCCTGAGGTGATATTACCGTCTTCAAGACGCTGCGGCAGGCTACGTTTAAGAGCTACAAATGCTTCAACATTATGCTCCATTTGGACCTTTACAATCACCAACCTAGAGCATTTAGAGGATGGATGGTTTTCCACAGTATTTTGACAACAGGGTGGTTTCTCAGCAGGCAAAACAACACAAGTGCTTGCTTTTCTGAAACCAAATCACAGTATGGATTTTTATCTAGTGTTCCTTGAGGTCTTGGTGTCTTTATGTGGGATTCTGGAGGGATTTTTGAATATTTTTTATTCATTCTTGAAATTTTGGACCAAATCTGTGTAACAAATGGTATCAAACCTTTATACACTCTAAACTTTCAGAGTTTGAATAGGCGCCTGACCAAAATACAGTGTTTATTCCAGATTTATGACTACAACATCTTGACAAACAGTGCTGAGCTGCATCTCAACTTCATATTCAGGTCCTAGCTTTCAGGTGATGTACACCACTTCAATGTGACGTCTAGTTTTGACCTGCTGTCTCCCCCTGAAAAAGACCAAAAAAAGGGTCAATGTGGGTCTCTAAGGGTTAAACAGATGTTTTATTTTGTAACTAAATACTAAATACAATATTTGAAGCCCTTTGGTGATATTTTCTCCAGTGCACCATTCTTAACTGATGTGTGTGTGTGTGTGTTTGTGTGTGTGTGTGTGTGTGTGTGTGTGTGTGTCAGGTGTTTCAGAAGGTGTCGGAGGAGAATAAAGGGAAAGTCCACGTGTTTTACTGTGGCTCTCCAGCTCTGGCTAAAGTCATCAAAGCTCAGTGTGAACACTTCGGCTTCAACTTCTACAAAGAAAACTTCTGAGGAGGCCACCTGCTGTGTGTGTGTGTGTGTGTGTGTGTGTGTGAGTGTGTGTGTGTGCGTGCGTCTTTACTTTATACCCTGTTTTTGTTGTTTTCCTCCCTGCAGCTTCATGATGACCATCTGTGTTGTGTTTCCTGCCTTTTTGTTGGACAGTAGAAGAGTCTTACACACTGTTGAACCACACTGTACTGTACAGTAACTGGTGTGGTTTAACTGGTGACACATAGTTTATATATTAAATAATCTGTGTAGATATTATGATCGCTCATGTATGTCTGAATGTACAGAATTAATCAGGTAATACATTGTTGTTATTATTAAATGATAATTCCCCCTGATGTCGTAACTGATCTGATCATTCTTTGACATCTGTCACAATTCAGGTGATGCTTATGAAATGTTTGTTGAAATTTCTCATCTACATAATCATTTAACCATTTCAAAAATACAAAATACTTACAGGGTTTCCCTTTCTTGAAGAAAACAAGATTCAGTGCCCTATATGGTGTCTATCAGTGAAGAAATTAGATGCAGTGCCCTACAAGGTGTCCTACAGTAAAGAAAACTAGTTGCAATGCCCTGTAGGGTGTTCGTCAGTCAAGAAAGGAGATGCAGTGCTCTCTTGGGTGTCCCTCCAGTGAAAAAAACGAGATGCACTCTCGGGTGTCCTTCCAGTGAAGAAATTACATGCATTGCCCTTTAGGTTGTCCATCAGTGAAGAAAAAAAGATGCAGTACCCTATTGGATGTCTTTTAGGGAAAAAATATGCAGTGCACTCTGGGGTGTCCTTCAAGGAAAAAAGATGAGATAGAGTGCCCCCTAAGATGTACTTCAGTGAAGAAAATAAGATGCAGTGCACTGTAAGGTGTCCTACAGTGAAGAAAACAAGTAAGACAAAATTTAAATAATAAAGATTACCAGCAAGGTATAAAAACCAAATGTACACAATGCTAGAAATGTAAACAGGTTAAAGGTGAGCATCGTAAAATAAACAGGTTAACAGTTAAATGTATATATACAGTATGTGTATAGACACAATGTCCAAAATATAAGAGGTTAATAGAGTAATTTACATACTTATTGAAACTAAAATAAAGTAGGAATCTAAAACTCTGTTCAATCATCATACAGGTATAATTGCAGTCTTGTTATTTGGGTGAGTGACTTGTGGATCATCTACTACGTAATGTGTTTTTTTGTTGTAAAATCTGCTGATGACCTAATGATATAATCATTTTATATTTATATAATAGTAATAATCCATCCACAATGTTATTCTCCCTACATATGTAGTTTGTATTAAACTAATTTTGAATGTGTTCATATCATATCAGGAAATGCTTTCTAAATGATCATAGTAATTATTTGTCACATAATAAAATGATAAATACAAAATGACCCAGATTGATGAAGGAAAATATTTCCAGGGTTTCTAGTCGATAGAAGATTGTCCTCTTTATGGTGCAAATGATGGTGTTTCTCTTCCAGCTGAATTCATGTATTAATATCTCAAGTGAGTTGAAATGTCTCTCTTAAATATCTCATCTATATCTATATTTTTTATTTAATTACTGGATTATGTCACAAAAATAGTATTTTTTACTGAATGGAGGCTTATGTTCGATTAGTTGTAATCGGCGCTCTGTTGATAAGCCTGTCTGTGTGGCTAAGCTAGCAGCT
The DNA here is from genome assembly GCF_030273125.1 of Centropristis striata. Classification (NCBI taxonomy): domain Eukaryota; kingdom Metazoa; phylum Chordata; class Actinopteri; order Perciformes; family Serranidae; genus Centropristis; species Centropristis striata. The sequence goes on from NC_081522.1 coordinate 32,768,756, forward strand.
AGCTAGTTACGCAGTAGCAGTTTGGCGTCGGGCAGCTAGTGAAACATTGGACCAATGCCTTAGAAAACGTTTTTTCTTCGCTTTCCTCAGATAATTAGAATGCTGTCCCTGTATTTCAGTGGACACTGTTCATCACAATAGCCGCAGATCACCGATGTTAGCGTCAGACAGCTCAGTATTTGCGGCGGCCACATTTTCCGTTTCTGGCCGAGCTAGCTAACTAGCTAGCCTAGCTGCTTTTAGCCTGTTAGCATCGCCTGTGATGGCTCCGCCGGGGAGCGGGTCGATAACGGAAGGTAGGCCACACACTTCGGCTTTATTCATCGTTCTGGATCACTTTCGTTGAAATAAAATGTTAACATTGTATTTATGTTTGCAGTGTAACGCCAATGTCTTTAAAACTACAAATAACTGCATTTTCCAGGCCATTGGCTTGGTAACCGGAAAGGGCTACTTCAGTTAGCTCGTCAGTTAGCTACTTCAGAAAGGCATTAAAAGGCGAGTTAACGCCGCATAAATTACATTTTCAGTGGAATTTAAAAGTTAAAACTAACATCTATCTGAATGTCATGCTAGTCAGGGAGCTAACTGTGGAGCTCACTAATAACATCCATCCAGCTAACATTATAAAATTGCTGCCAGGGACAAAATGCTATCTGTTTGTCCCTAAGGTGATGTTTACAACAGAGAAGTGTTTATTTAGGTTTCTTCATTCTAAAATTGCTCATATGTCTGTTTAATGTGCAGTTAACTAAACTCCAGTCAGACTTGTACTAGTCCGATAGATACTGGTGTATAACAATGAGCTGCTCATTCATTTGGTAGGATAATTATTATTAGCATTGTATTTCGTCACCCTGTTAAAATAATCGCCTAACTCATTTTTTCAAGTTTTACAGGAAACACAAAAAACTTAACCAAAAGTGTAACATATGACATTTATTGATAATTTCACTCAAAAAGGATGTCACAAAGGATGGCTATTGGCATAGTAATAACACTGTGTAAATTATGTAACTTAAGAGAAATAAATGACTTAGGCAATTTTTTTGAACATGCCTTTGTGACTTAAGCAAGATATGGTAACACTTTATTTTGAAGGTGTCTACATAAGAGCCACACAAGCCTGTCAGAAACATGACATGACAAGTATCATGAGCATTAATGTTACTTCAAAGTGTCGTTAATGTTCATGACACATCCCATGTCATGTTTATGACACGCTCATGTCGCTCTTATGTAGACACCTTCAAAATAAAGTGTTACTATCTCTTGCTTAAGTCACAAAGGCATGTTCAAAAAATTGCCTAAGTCACATTTTATTTTCACTTAGGCATAATAAATCCGCTTAAGTCACACACTTGACATAGGCCATTATCTTAAAGAGGTAAAATCACATGATCTGATCAACTGAGGATGTAGGCGATTTTACCATAGGTGGTCGGCGTCATGAGGGGATGATTTAGGCAAAAAAAAAAAATGTTGACAAAAAATGACTTAGGCGATTATTTTAACAGTGTGACGATAATCTGTTACAGTCCTGCATTTAAAGTAATACTTAGGTGATAGTATGTATCTATAATCATGAAAAGGCAGTTCAAGTATTAAGATAAAATAGAAATGTATTAATCCTGAAAGAAATTATTGTGCCAGTTTTGTTTAAAAAAAATACAATATAATAAGAATAACACAATACCAGATAAACAAATAAGTGACCAGAAAATATAAATGTAAGTTGTCCTAGTGATAATAAAAAATAATTGAACATGGTAGTGAATGTGCAATAATGTCACGCTAGAATGAATGTCATGCTAGTCAGGGAGCTAACTGTGGAGCTCACTAATAACACCCATCCAGCTAACATTATAAAACTGCTGCTGCCAGGGACAAACTGCTATCTGTTTGTCCCTGAGGTGATGTTCACAACAGAGAAGTGTTTATTTAGGTTTCTTCATTCTAAAATTGCTCATATGTCTGTTTAATGTGCAGTTAATTAAATATATTGGTATTAGAAGACGAAGGTGGAGGGAGTGTTCAGATACTTTACTGCAGCAAATGTACTAATAAATGTAAGTTGTCCTAGTAATACTAAAAAATAATTTCACTGAAGAAGTAATATTGCACATGATAGTGAACATCCTATAGCTCATCATTTTTAAACATAATAGCGCACATGATGGTGAATTATGTATTGTCCAAATATTGCAAACATCATAAAATGTAAGTATAAAAATATTGTCTTACTATTGTACTATAATATGTTATTACAACTGCAATTATAATTCAATTAATTAAATAACTGATCAATGGGATATTAATAGGCAACTATTTTGATTAAGGCCACACAATAGTAAAAATTTGCATATTGCAATGCAATATGCATTTTATTCTCCAAAAACCTATCCAGAGACAAGTTCTGCAGATGAGTTCTGGTTAGAAGGCCTACATACATTAAATACATACATTTTATATAATATGACCATGCATCATTTATAGGCCCTGTAAAATGAATAAATGCCAGAAAATAGTAACAATAAAATGCTTCACTGACACCAAAGCAGATGTCTTAAGTTCTGATATTCAGTTATCATTTAGAAAAGACCAAGAAAAGCAAAAATCATCACAACTGACAGCTGGAAGTAGAAAATGTTTGACATTTATGCTTAAAATATACCTAAACTGAAAAGTTGCAGATTATTTTTATGCTGAACATCAAACTGATTAATAATTTTCACAACGCCTTCCTCCATTTTAAAGTCGACAATTCGACAACAATAGGTTGGTTAACTAACAGAATTAATCTGCAACAGTTTTGATAATTTAGCTGTAGGTTTGACCAACCAGAACAAAGCATTTACCTTTTACCTTTAACTATTTTGAGATCTTGCCACCCAAACAATTAATTTAAATTTAAATTAATGACATTAATTCATGGAAAAAGGAAGTCGTTGTCCTAGTGAAACTTGATTGAACTCCTCTCTCCCCCCAGCCTGGCTTTCCACCACATTCAAACTGTTCCAAAAATTCAAAACATTCCCAGTGGGAAGTGAGCGGTGTGACCACTGCAGCAGGTGGGGTAGGCTGCTGAGAGATTGTTTGTCATTAGTTTCCAGCCTGTCTGCAGATCAAAACTGCTTCCCTAAACTTCACACATGTTGATATTAAGTAACACAGCAGTTTGTGACGTGCTTTCTCTGGAGTAGTGAGCATTATTGGCAACTAAACTCCATCATGTGTTTATACACTGTGCCATGTGTGTGTAATAGCTGCAGCACAATCAGGGTTTGCAGCATTTTTGCACAAAAACAAACTACATGGTGTTTGTGCGAATCAAAACAAGTCCTGTCCTAATAATAACAGTACTGACTAATCGTATGAGCAGGATAATTGTGTATGACCTTGATACTTCCCGTTGTGTTTCCATGTGGGTTTGTTCCCTTAATAATGTCAGCAATGTCAGAGACATTTTTGCAGCACCACAGGACTTCATACTTTAGTCACAATGATATTCTGTTAAATGTTTGCCTTAACAAAATATTTCTCATTCTTGTATTTTGATATTGCAGGAGTCCATGTTGAGCGTTTGATAAAATTCAAATTTATTTTGCAACCATAATTAGTTGATAATGTAATGCATTATATGTACAATGTAAAATAATGTTAAATATTCCTCAGCGAAGTTAATTGCTTATGAAAACAGCTTCTGAGTGCTTTTGTAGATTCAGATTGCTGTATAATCACAGAAAACACAAAAAAGATTTTATTTCATTAGTTGTCATATTGGTAATTGGTGAAATTTTCCCCCGTAGTATTGATATTGGCTTCAAAAGTCCCACGTCAGTCAGGCTTCAATATGGATATGAGTTTTCAAAAATTGCACAAAAGTAACACTGTTTTACATTTTTTATTGTTTATTATTATTATTATTTTATGGTGAACATTTATGATGTTTTACGGATTATTTTAGTCTAACATAATTATTTTTATCACAAAAGAAAATGCAAGCAATAATAAAACCACATTTTGTGACAGTTCTGCATACAATTTTACTTTGTTTAATCAAATATAAGAGTTGTTATGATATTTTCAATTGTTTGTTTTTATATAAATGTGAACAAACAAAAATAACTTGTTCACTGGTGACGATCTTCGGTTTTTATTGAATTCAAATTCTGTAGAGCTGAAAGGATTAGCTCATTTAATTTATTCCTTTATTGAGTAATTGATCAATCTGCACATACAAAAATGCCAAATATTCATGAGATCCTGCTCTTCCGTTGTGATGATTTCCTTTCTTCATCAAGAAAAAAACCCCCAAGACATTTAAAGAGGTATATGCTATATTGGACAATACATTAAAATGAGAATATAACTAGCAGATTAAACTAATAATTTTGAGATGGAGCCGTGAAATCGAATCCATGAATGGCATCAAATGCTTTTTGATACCATTCTTATATACCATATATCATACCATTTCTCATTGAATCCTGTTGTGTTGAGTTTTCATATTTGCATGTAACTGTGAGCTGGAATAAGAACAGCCCTCCTACAGAGTGCCTTCTGTTCCAGCATCAAGGTGTGAATTGCATTTGGGAAATGGGACGTGTTTCCATCAGTGGGAGGCGTTCGCTGCAGTACATTCAGGGCTTTTACATTGAAATGAACTGACCAACGTTCAGTTCACTCTCATGCAGATCACAGCTCAATGTTATTAATATAAAAAGGTTGAGTCAAACTAAATTTCTCATCTCTATTATTCCTGTTAGTTTAACATGTACCAGATCTAATTCTTCATGATTTTTAAGTTAAAATGAATGGAAGCAATAACAATATTTTTTATCTAATGGCACCTTTCTTGGTGCAACGTGACCGACATATAAGATCAGTAATGAAACGTACAATCTTTTGAATGAAAAAAGATGCAGCTGTTGCAGTTAACGTGAGTGAGCGGGTTTTTAAAATATTATTAATTATTATCCGGATTACTGATGTCTGTTACACTGCAGAGTCAGTTCATCGTTTCAGTCATTTGTTTGTTTTTTCCCCCTGCTCCTCCAAAGGAAAGAGTTTGATTGTAAACTGAATCATTAGCTAAACATGTTTCTATACATATTTTGTGAATTGATTATTCATTTAAAATAATTTAAAATGAAATTCTCTGGTTTCAGCTTCTTAAAAGTGAATATTTTCCTTTAGTTTTATTTTAGTCCTCTGTGACAGTAAACAGAATATCTTTTATTTTCAACAACAAATTGATCAATGAAGAAAATAAATCTGATAAATTGATAGTTAAACTGTGAAAAAAAATGCCCAGTTTATTATTTCATAGTGCAAATTGATGTAATAGTTTGTTTATTTTGTACAAACAACCGTCAAAAACCCCTCAAATTGTTGCTTCATACAAACCAAAATATGTGATTTTTGTTTTCACCATTTAAATCTTGGTCTTGAAATTCAAATGCGAGCTTTTTATTAAACATATTTACCGAACAGACTCATATCGGAGGTGAAGTAATATTTAAATATTTTAGGTTCAATCACGATCATGTTTCAGCATCAAACTGTCATAAAAACTAGATTTCCTTTATCTTTCTTCCCTGTTTTTCCCATTCGTGTTTATTAATCAACACAACACTGACCAGCTCCCTGTGCTCTCTCGCAGCCTAGACTCTGCATGGCGACGGACTGGCAGCAGTGGGAGTGAGCAGCCAATCAGCCAAGGCCCCCGGTAGCAACATGGCGTCCCGTCAGAGGAACTCGGTCCGGATCCTGTCCAGCCGGGAGCGCGGCTCCCAGACCTTTGGCTCTCAGAGGCTCCTACAGCTGCTAGTGGAGGAGAAAGTCCGCTGGATGAAATGGCAGAGTCAGGTATGGAAATTACAGCAGTCATACTTCTGATCAGTGTTTTATCGTTTGCTCATATTATTCTAGTATTCTAGTATTCTAGTCTTTCTTCAAATATGGTGGGTTTTTTTTATTTTCAAAAACAAAAGGTGAAAAGTCTTAAACCCCTTTCAGACGTATAACCCTTTAAATTCATCTCAATCTAACAGCTGTTGTATATTGTATTATGTTAGCATATAGCGATTTATCATCTTTTTTTAAAACTGAATGTTAAATCCCCAGAAGAAAGCTTTGTCAACATCCTTTTCATCAGAGCTTCGGGCTTTGTCAAACAGCTCAAACAAAGAAACCCTGACCGTGTCCCCCAGGAGGACAAACATCCAAACATCTGTAATAAGACTCTGATAGCCAGGAGAGAGGGAGGGATGGAGGGAGGGAAGAGGACTATAATATAATAATAATAATAATAATAATAAAAATAATAATGTAAGAGTAAACTAGCGACATTTTGCAGAAGAATTAGATATAATATAGAATAAATACAAGGTTTTCTCTTTCTTACAAGCTACTTCAGATGTTAATGTTCAGACTGGAAAACATTTAGTCTCACTTCAGTCTCTGGCTTGTTCTCTCTCTGTGTGCTCTCTCTGCACCAACACTGGTCTTATTGTGTGCTTACCTCTAAAGCCCAGGTCAGACCAAGAGACCATTCAGATGTTGCCCAGTAAGGCCTGTTCAAAATAAATGTCCGGTCTCTGAGCTGAAGACTGATGAGTCCAGGCTGCAGGGCACAGATGAAGAGCAGGAGCAGCTCATTATGTGAATGCAAACTGTGATGGTTTGATACGTTCATGTGACTGATGGAAGTGGTCATTAGTTTTATTACCGCTGCAGAGGGAGCAAGGAGGGATCACCTGTCAGTGTCAGCATGAGGTTTTTCTGAATAAAATGGAATCTATATATACACTTTTGTGTCACGTCACCAATGTTGGAGGGGAAAAAAGTTTGCACTTATTAAAGTATTTCCATGTTTACAGCCTCTCCTGTCCCTTCCTCTCTGGTCTGTGTAAACAGATTTTCATTGAATATTTGTCACGTGACCGTTCTCAGCCGAATCAATCATGGACATTTTAAATAAGTGATTTTGACAAAAATTTCATCATATTAAGCTTTGTTTACGTTACTTTTTCCAATGGAAACCTTTGTAACCAGTGATCCGTTCAAGGGCTGTTGTGAAGTTTAAAACTATAGTGATAATGTCAGTTACTTTCTATGATGAATGTTCTCTTTTTGGCAATTTTTTATATATTTTCATGTTTTTAAAGCAGCTCAGACTCCACCACCGTATGAATAAAATATGTAAGGATTAAGATTAGTGTATTTGATGGAATCGTGCCATTAGAATGTGCGAGAGGCTACTAAATTTAGGCTTTTACGGCCAAAATTTTCAGTAACTGTGTGCTCTGGACATCAGACTAAATGTTTATTAAGAATTTCTGTGGTGAATAAGCTGCAGTTTGTACCTTCTAAAAAAAAAAAAGGTTTTTTTTTATATGTTACTGTTAAGAGTTCAGGTCAAGTAAATGTCTGTCTGTCTGTCTGATCTTAAGTCATGTCCAGCAGTGTTGAACGTGTGCTTTACTTAATACTGTTGGGTTGTTTCTCTAGAACGACTACGTCCAGTAGTTTTGAATCCATTTCATGAGTATGCAAATTGTTTGTGTCCGTGACAGAAAGTGGAGCTGCCGGACAGCCCTCGATCAACGTTCCTGCTGGCGTTCAGCCCCGACAGGTCAGAACATCCACACACACTTGAAAAGTAGAGAATATTTTTATAAAAGTAGTTATTTGAGCTGGAGCACTGCCAACCCAACCCACCTCACCCATATACACATACACCTTTTTTATTTTTTTCTTACATTGGAAATATAAAATCTTTCTGTATGTGCAGTATATATGTATTTAAATGAAGATATGTTAGCTTCAGTTATCTGCATTTTAAAAACATTTCTTCCATATGCTTCTGCCAAAACTGCTTTTTACCCCTTCTGTTTTGTTTGTTTGCTTTTTTTGTAGTTATTTGGTTCCATATATCATCCCATTCTTGTCTTCACTTGTTCTATAATTGTTTCTGAGATGATAAAAGAACAATGAAGAAAAAAAATAAAGTGGAGGGCTGTCAGTCTGAAGTTGAATTTGTAGTAAACAGCTCAGTGAATATATATTTTATATATATATATGTGAATACGTTTCTGATCACGTGTTTGCATAGTCAAACATTTTAGAACTCAAGATAAAATTTGTTGTATAGCTCTTTTATTGAACTCCTGTTGCTTCTCGTAGGACTCTTATGGCTTCCACTCACGTCAACCACAACATTTACATAACGGAGGTGAAGACTGGAAAGTGCCTACATTCCTTAGTGGGCCACCGTAGAACCCCTTGGTGTGTGACCTTTCACCCCACCATCCCCGGCCTGGTGGCCTCCGGGTGCCTTGATGGCGAAGTCCGAATCTGGGACCTGCATGTGAGTATTTAACCTCCGAGGTACTAAACAAAGTACTCTGTGAAGTAAAACATGTTGTAGTATCGTCCTTCAGGTTTAACCCTCCTGCAGCTCTGTCAAATTTTGTCATGGCAAGAAGTGTTAAAACTCAAACATGTCCTTTGTGCAGAATAACACTGTTATAATGACAAAAGTCGTGAAAAAGAGAGAGTTAAAAAAAAAATTCTGGCTGATAAATGGTCTGATTTTTGCAGCGGGTTCTGTGTTTCAGAAGTTTAACTGACAAAACTAATGTTATGTTACCTTTTACGTCGTCTATGTGTCATTTGCTGATACTGGCCTAATATTGTCGATCACGACTGTTTAAATAAACATAGTTTTGTCATATTAAGCTCACTGTGGAGAAAAGATTTATAAGAAAACTTCTCTTGCCTGTTTAAACTAAAGTGTTTAAAAGGTTATAGGGATTTTCACTGTGAGCCCGGTTCAGCCCGGTGTGAGCGGTTCAAAATGTGCAGCAGTAACGAGGAGGCTGTGTTCTCTCTGCAGGGCGGCAGTGAGAGTTGGTTTACAGAGAGCAACGTTGCCATCGCCTCGCTGGCATTCCACCCGACGGCGCAGCTCCTGCTGATCGCCACCAACAACGAGCTCCACTTCTGGGACTGGAGCCGCCCAGAGCCCTTCGCCGTGGTCAAGACGGGCAGCGACACCGAGAGAGTCCGGTGGGTTGGACAGGAAGCGACATTAACAGATGATTAGATAGTGATTAGTAAGAGTCAGAACAAACAGCTGCAGGTGGGCCAACAGTCATATAGAACAGGAATGTAGAAGAAATTATTGGGATTAATTAATATGTAGGGATGGAACGTTACACTCAACTCACGATTCAATACGATTTCTGACACCTGGTGAAGGATACGATGCATCGTTATATCCCTATTAAAATGTGGAAACATTTATTTTTGATAAATATGTAACATGTTCTGGTGTCGAGAATAAATCTGTTGTACTGATGTTTGTGCTGTGGCTAAAAATGGGCATTATACTGACATCTTTACTGTTTACACCCTCAGAGTGTATTCTTTGCCCAGACGTTTTCTTTGTCATGAACCTGTTCTTGTGTTGCTCTCAGGTTGGTGAGATTTGACCCTCTCGGTCACAACCTGCTGACAGCGATAGTGAATCCGTCCAATCAGCAGGTGAGTGTGTCGACTGTGTTTCTGTCGTTGGTCACCGGTTGAGCGGCGTCCTCACGGCCGTCGTCTTGTCTTTCAGAACGAGGAGGACTCCGAGGTTCCCATGGACAGCGTCGAGATGCCTCACTTCCGTCAGCGCTCCTTTCTGCCTTCACAACCCGTTCGCCGCACGCCCATCCTCCACAATTTCCTGCACATCCTGTCGTCTCGCTCCCCGGGGGCTCAGGCGGGAGGCGAGCAGCCGCGACCTCTCGGCGACAACGGAACCAATGTTGGAGAATCTCCCAGCATGCCTCTGGCCCAGTACCCCACCTCTGAGCGTGCGCCTCCCTTCCCGGGCTGCACGCAGCACCTGGGGATGGTTTGTCTGTGCAGTCGCTGCTCCATCAATAGAAACCCCTCCCTGGCGGCCGATACAACCCCCTCTGACCCTCGGGGGGCGTCTGAAGACCCTCAGCCGTCCCCAGCTTCCACTTTCTCTTCAGCCCGTACGGAGCCGCGGCAGCCCTCAGAGCGACCCTCCGCCTTTACCTCAGTCTACTACAGCGCCGGCGCTTCTCTTAACCCCCCCGCACCGAGCGGCATCGACCTGCACTCCACCTCCAGACCGGGACCCGACTGGACACGCAACCTGCTCAGTATGAGGGAGGGCGGGGTCGGCCCGGGTATGCTGCCTCCCAGAACCTCCTCCTCCTCCATCAGCCTCCTTTCAGTGCTCCGTCAGCAAGACGGCTCCTCTCACTCCCCCGTCTACACCTCGGCCTCTGAAGGCCGGGGTTTCCCCCAACAAGGAGAGCCCGGGGCCCGAGACGCCGCCGGCACGAGCAGCGGGCATCATCCGTTCTGGGACGGCTCCCGCAGCAACACGGCCTCCTTCCGCAACGTGCTGCAGTGCAACCTGAGCCGCTACTTCATGGAGTTCGACCGCATGCAGGACCTGGAGCCGCCGTTGGGGGGCGGCATGGCGGATGGGAGTCAGGAGCAGAGCCAGGAGTTGTTGAATAATAACATGGACCCAGAGAGACCTGGGCCTTCCTCTTCTTCCTCCACCACCACCCCAACCATCATCCACTACCAGCCTCCTCTCCCTCCTCCTCCCGCCTCCCACAACCTGGAGAACAATGTCCCTCCCCCGGCCTCCCGAGGCCATCTGAACCGCTGCCGGGCCTGCCACAACCTGCTGACCTTCAACCATGACTCCCAGCGATGGGAGCGCACCAACCAGGCCTCCTCCACCTCTGCCTCCACTCTGGAGCCCTCCTCTTCTTCCTCCCCCTCCTTCCCTCCTTCCTCCCCGTGGCAGCCGGAAGAGGGCAGGAGGACACTAGAAGCCCAGCCCCAGGAGAGGAGGGCCCCTCCGGAGCCCAGCGAGCAGCCGCCTCCCCCCAGAACTGGAGGAACAGGAACAGTGGCCTTCCCGATAGCCCCGACCCCCAGTCAGTCCGGAGAGCAGACGGTGGGTCTGGTGTACAACCAGGACACGGCGCAGTGGGAGAGGGTGTACCGGCAGGCTGCTGCCGGCAGGTCTGCAGAACCACCGGAGGCCTTAAGCCAAGAAATGCCTGTTGACCCCCCAGATGAGGACTCCCTGAGGAGGTACGATCTTTGTGTCTGTCAGTGGCTAATACCAGCATCCCCACACTTTAAATACAGTAATCAGAAGTGATGTCTGAGGGTTGGTTGTTATTTTTGGGGCAAGTTTGACATTTCTTTTTCACAGCGTGTCAACCATTAATGGCTGTCATGCTGTTGAATCTCTACTGTAAGCCAACACGAGTTAAACATTTATTCAGTTCATTGTCTCTTTTATACCTTCAATACATTTCTTCCTGTTTCTTTGGTGCAGGCGACTGTTGGAATCATCTCTGTTATCATTGTCTCGCTATGACATGTCAGGATCCAGAGACCACCCCATTTACCCTGATCCAGCCAGGTATGCTAAAGCACTTAATTTACTCTGATCAAGCCAGTTATTATACAATGTCTATAAAAAGTATTCATACCCCTTGGATGTTTCACCCTTTTGTTGCTTTTACACATGAAATCATGGTCAATATAATTTGGCCTTCTTAAAAAGAATTTGCAAAAAGAAACCTCTTTAATATCAAAGTGAAACCCAATTTTTACAAAATAGTATCAATTTATTAAAAATACATAAGGTAAAATAAACGATTGCATAAGTATTCATCCCCTTTAAAGTATCTGACTTAATTCAACAGAGTTCCAGCTAGTTGATGCAACAGTGTCACAGTTAGTGAAATGGAGATCACCTGAGTACAGTTGATGTGTTTCAAGTGATTATAGTATAAAATCATCTGTGTCTGGGAGGTTCATCACTATTCCTGCTACAATTGCAACATGAAGACAAAAGAACACTCCAAGCAAATCAGAGAAAAGATCATTGGAAAGTATAAGCCAGGAGATGGCTACAAAGAAATGTCCAGCTCACTGGACATCTCACAGAGTTCAGTTAAAACCATCATTAAGAAAAGGAACGAGTATGGCATTTGTTTAAATCTGCTTAGAGCTGGCCGTCCTCACAAACGGAGTGACTGAACGGTCAGTTCATCTCACTTCAGTCTTTTTATTTCTCCACAATGAGAGTCAAACCCACAGACTGACCAACAAAGTATTCAGTCAAACTGAACTGAACTGATATCAAACATGTATGGACGACAACAACTGCAGCATTTTTATCAAACTTTCCTCAACTTAAAGCTTCACTGCTCTCAATTTTTTTGAATGAAACATAATAAAAGCCGAACTTTGCATCGTTATTTCAACAACTTCCCAACACGATATCCTGATGCGATCTATGGTGCCTATAGATTCTTTAGATCTTCTAGTTTGACATGATATGAGCCTGCTACGGCCTCTGGAAAAAAAACAAAAAACTGCAATAATACTGACAGCCCTCCACCTGTCGGAACGCTAAATATCGATACTTGGCGGCCATGAATCGATATAATATCGCCACGCAAAATATCACTGTACTATGCTGTATTGATTTGTTTCTCCCCACCTCTACCATTTATACATTTAATTGACCCTGATCCAGACAGATGTATACATCATTACCCTGGTCCCCTGTCCTCTGTTGTTATGAGACTGAGTGTGACCTCGTTCTCTGTGCTCTCTTCCTCAGGCTCTCTCCAGCTGCTTATTATGCCCAGAGGATGATCCAGTATCTGTCAAGGCGGGACAGCATTCGGCAGCGTTCACTTCGCTATCAGCAGAACCGCCTGCGGGCCATGTCCTCTTCATCCGACGGTCCCGCCAGCAACCCGTCCAGCTCCATGGACAACAGTGACGTGGACTTTGAGGAGCTGGAGTAAGTTTCATTCTGTCACGCTTGTATTAAACTAGCTTTTAAGTATTTTTCTTAAAGACAAAGCAAAGCTGCTATTCTATCAAAACATCAGGGAGTTCACAGCTAACTGAAGTCACACTGCCATGTCATGTTCATACTGCCGACTCTGATGCTTCATATTTACTTGGTTAAATATGTATCTGACACATTTTTACGATCCACTTTTTAGCTTCCGGTTGTTTCTAACTATATTTGAACCGTCCCACTTTTAGCTGTGACCTGGCCGTTCGTAGTGGGTCGACCATTAAATAATCAAATTAAATGAGAAAAATTGCCCATACAGCGATACACTCCTGAACAAAGTCTTAAGACAGGGGGAAAATTACAAGTATTCGCATTTAGCGCTGGCGGAACATATCCAGGTTGTAAGTAGAGCTTTGAAATGCAAAAAAGATTAAACAGGAGCAAGAGACAAAAAAGTAGGAGTAGTAGGCAATTTATTGAAAACTGCATTTAAATTCATGAACAGGCTGTTCATCAGCTGATCAAAAGTTTAAGACCACAGCCCAAAAAAACCCATAACAGAAGTAAAAGTGTCAAAGTAGTTAGTAGCCCCACTGTTCTATTTGTTTGTCTCTTTTGTTCAGGAGTGTATATATATTTATCCTATCACCCAACTGTTGCCAACATGTTTTCAGTTCTAGCTTTGTTAATCTGCCTGCAGGTTGTCACCAGTTTGTTCAATTATTGATTTGTAATTGACCGCAAATCTCTATTTAGATTTTCAGACATTTTTTTCAGTGTGTTAGTGTTCAGAACATTTTAAAAGGTTTCTTACATTTTCAGTCGAACCAGCATTTTGTATGGAGGAGATGTTGTTGTTTTCCCTATAATTGTTTTGTCTTATTTGTACCAAAGACTGTTTCCTGTAGTGCTTGTAGATTAGTGTTCTTGTGTGTAGACTGACCCTTTTCTTTCTCCCAGTGATAATGGAGACAGAGCGAGGCACAGGACTTCACGTAACGCCAGGATGTCTGCACCCTCGCTGGGTCGATTTGTCCCACGGTGAGTCGTAACTTTAACTCGTCTCTTTGCTTCCTCCGTGCACAGGATTCTGTTCGGTTATATAAACACTATGAATTAGGATTTTCAGAGCTCGGAAGCAGAAGAAAACCTGAACTTTAACTTAATATCCCACCGTTTTCCAGTCCAGGTTTGGTTTTAAATCTTTTGTCCTGTTGTCTTGCAGGCGTTTCCTCCTCCCTGAGTACCTGCCCTACGCCGGGATCTTCCATGAACGAGGGCAGCCCGGCCTGGCCACACACTCTTCTGTCAACAGAGTGCTCGCTGGTAAACACACACACACACACACACACACACACACACACCCAGGACACGATTTTATCCCGATACTTGAGTTACGATACGATATAATTACGATTTTAAGCATTTTGCAATACAATATATTGCGATTTAACTGTTTAACTGCATTTTGTGTCCACTAAATTAAGTTAAATCAAGAATTGTTTTGTCAAATAAGAGAAAATTCTCAGTCTATTCATCTCACTTCAGTCTTTTTATTTCTCCACAATGAGAGTCAAACCCACAGACTGACCAACAAAGTATTCAGTCAAACTGAACTGAACTGATATCAAACATGTATGGACGACAACAATTGCAGCATTTTATCAAACTTTCCTCAACTTTAAGATTCGTTGTTTTTAAAAAAAATGAAAAATAAAAACAGCCTACCTCTGCAGCATTATTTTTGACAACTTCCCAACGATATCCTGACGCACATGGTGCCTATAGATTCCTTGGATCTTCTAGTTTCATGTGATACCAGTATCTCCAGTATATTCCTAAAAGTGAGCCCACTACAGCCTCCGAAAAAGAACTAACAGTGAAAATACTGACGGCCACCAGAATGCTAAATATCGATTCTTGTCGGCCATGAATCTATATAATATTGCCAAGCATAAGCGATACTATGCTCTATAGATTTTTTCCCCCACCTCTACTTAACACCACCACCAGAAGTACCGTTTTAGGTTTGAAAAACACCAGCTGAAAGCAGAACGCTGATAAAGTTTTTTTTAGTTTGTTTGTTTTAACAGAAATAATCAGTTCAGAAGTCCAGTTGACTAAACAGTCAGTTGTATTTTTATTATTATTGATCAGAAATAAACACTGGACCAGCTGTTCATCTGTAGATTTATATATATTTTTATTTACATGTAACAATTCCTTTTTTGTTTGCCAGGTGCTTCGATTGGAGACGGCCAGTCTGCGGTCGCCAGCAACATCGCCAACACCACCTACCGTCTGCAGTGGTGGGACTTTACCAAATTTGACCTGCCGGAGATCAGCAACGGTACGACGAATCCTAGTGCACTCTTCACTTTGTCCTGCAGTCTGTGAGGCACTGGCTTTTAGTTAGAAACTGGGTGGTGACGCCTGAAAGAAGGGGACGTTTTTAACCTTTACCATTAATTTGTATAATCACTTATTCATTCCCATGAAAATTTGCAATTATTTCATGCAGACATATTTTTAAATTACTTTTTTATTTAATTCAGCTTGTACAGAGACTTACACATTTCATAGTGTTTGTTGGTTATACCAAAAAAACAATATTAAAAAAATATAAACAAATAAATAAAAAATAAAACCCCCCAAAATACAATGTACAAGTATATACAAATAGTTCAAACAAACCAATCGATGTGTAGCAGGGAACCAGGAGAGTTACAATAGGACCTGATACTTTTTTAACCTAAAGTTGGTTCTATATGGGTTAATAAACTCAACCCATCCTTTCCAGCATTTTTTAAATATGTCACTCTTGAAGCTCAAGGTGAACGTCAATTTTTCCATTACAAAGATCTCATGCATCAAATTAAACCAGTCTGCTAACACTGGTGGCTCTTGGTGGAACCGTTTTTTCATAATGCCTTTTTTACTGGCAACCAGAATTATTTTAAACATACGTATTCGATGAGCCAAGCTGTTATGTAGACATCTTAACAGGTCACAAACAAGAAACAAATCTCCAGTCCAGGTGTTTTAACAGCATATAGATGATGAAATTGTGGTGAGATACAGAATAAAAATGTTTTATTTTGTGTTTTCATTGTCTCGTCTGCAGCTTCAGTCAACGTTCTGGTGCCAAACTGTAAAATCTACAACGATGCGAGTTGTGACATCTCGGCAGACGGTCAGCTTTTGGCGGTCTTCATTCCCAGCAGTCAGCGGGGTTTCCCAGACGAGGGCATCCTGGCCATCTACTCTCTGGCTCCTCACAACCTGGGAGAGATGCTCTACACAAAGAGATTCGGTACATTTTCCCTCAACATAGTCTGTCCCGAGGTTTATTATGTGTATTAATCCTCTGAACCCCAACAAGCAGATTCAGGGCGTTGTTTGTTTTTTTTTGTTCCACCACACTGTGGTATGAGTACTTTTACTTGTCCACTACAAATAAAATTCCTACATTCCAAACTTACTGAAGTTAAAGTACAAAAGTATCTGCATCAAAATGTACTTAAAGTATCAAAAGTAAAAGTACTCATAATGCAGAATGGACCCACTCAGATTGTTTTATATGTTCCAAATATATTATTGGATTATTATTATTGATGCATTTATGTAAGCAGTTTTTGATTTAGTAGAGGGAGGGCTAAATTTAACTACTTAATATATAATGTTTTTCCTCGTACAGGTCCGAACGCCATCTCTGTCAGCTTGTCTCCGATGGGCTGCTACGTGATGGTCGGCCTGGCCTCCCGCAGGATCCTGCTGCATCCCACCACCGACCACATGGTGGCGCAAGTCTTCCGCCTGCAGCAGCCACACGGAGGAGAGACCTCCATCAGGGTGAGACAGAACAACCACACCGTCACAGTTACACATCACCATTAATACTGTAATACAGCAATCTGATTATTATTTATTTATCCCTTCTGATTTAATTAAGCATTTCTTTTATTTTGTCTTTTTTTATTCAGTTTTTTAAATTATTATTCTCCTTTTTTATTCATCATAAAAGTAAACAATAGAAAATACAAGCTGTTACAATAGTTAAATAAAGTGTTAAAACTCAAAACCACAAACATAATTGTGTTCTTCTCTGTTGGATTTGATGGAAGCAGAAATCTGAATGAACATATACATGAGTGGAAAATAATCTGAACTTTCAATTAAATAGTCTTAAAATGCATCAATTCAGTTATTTCATAATCTCAGTCTTAAAAAGGCTTCAGAAAATTATTTGTTCTGAATTAAAAACCTGCATTAGATTGAGGAAAAATAAATTCAGCAGTTAGATTTTTGCCCCAATGTTCTTTTATGTATTTATGTTTTTTTTGTGTGTGTGTGTGTGTTCCAGATGGTGTTTAACGTGGTCTACCCGATGGCTCCAGACCAGAGGCGCCACGTCAGCATTAACTCTGCCCGCTGGCTGCCGGATCCTGGGATGGGTCTGGCTTATGGAACCAACAAAGGGGACCTGGTGATCTGCCGGCCTGTGTGAGTCTCCAATCAGGCCCAAAAATAAAAAGCATATATTTAAAATATCTCTGAACTACTCATGTCTAAAGTTAACCACTCCGACCTCAGAGAGTGTATAAAGTTTCCTAGAGAGCAACACAGTAGAAATCATGACGACGTGTGGGAGTTTTCTGAGGAGTGAAAACAGAAAATGGCATCAGTTTTTTTGTATAATAACTTGTGCAAGTTAGGAACATTAAATTCATTAAAATCAGATGCCAAAAATAATGACTAATGGCTTAATATCATAATGGTACCATCAGTGGTAGATGATTTAATGTTACTTGTTTTGAGGTGTGGGGCCAGACATGGCTTGGTGATATTGAATGGTGAAATGTAAATAAGTACGTTTAATAGCAAAGTGCCTTTTTAAGGTACATGTACTTTATTTGAGTATTTCCACTTTATTAAGATTATTAAGGCAAATCTCACTACATTTAGCTGCCAGATTTAGTTTCTTTTTAGGTTGAAATTTAACTTGAAAAACATGATCCATTTAAAATTATTATAAATACAATGAGCCCTACCTTGAGCATGCCCCAGACCCCCCTACTTGGTTCGGTTCGGACTTTGATGGTTCCCATCATAGTCGTATAAAATCCTGTGGGACACACTGGGTCTAAAGCGGGGGTCTCGAAACTGAAATTACCTTGGGACCGCTGGAGGCAGTATCAAAATGACCAAAAAAAGACACAAAATGACAGAAAAAACACTTAATTATTTTCAAAAAGACACAAAATGACTGAAAAAAACACTAGATTATTTTTAAAAAAACACAAAATGACCAAAAAAAGACACAAAATGACAGAAAAAAGACACAAAATGACCCAAAAAATACACAAAATTACTAAAAAAAAAAGGACACAAAATTATTTTAAAAAGACACAAAATTACCAAAAAGGGACACAAAATTACATAACATTTCCACTTCTTCCGGTAACAACAATACGGCAGATAATAAATGGTCCGGTAGCAGCTGCCTTTCTTTTTAACGTCGTCATAGAAACAAGTGAAACAAAGCTCCAGCTGGAGCAATAAAGGGACCTTCCACACACAACACGGTAAAGTGCCATTCATATAAAACTCACATTGAACCTTCATATCAAGGTGAGGGCCACAAAATATCGTCACGAGGGCCGAAATTGGAGTTTGAGACCCATGGTCTAAAGCTTCTTCTGCAGTTGAGTGTCATTTTTTTATACTTTATAAATTGCTGATTGATATTTACACGCACACACCATCCAGGGGACAAATAACCCTTCTTTACCCCCGCTGCTGAAAAACATCCTAGAGGAAACACTGTCTCAAGATGGAGTTTTTGGGACTTATCGTCCAGCTCTGCTCCCTTTGTCTGTTAAGTAAAGCTGGTGAGACACTTTTATGTCTTAAATAATAAATCTATTTGCAGAATAAAATATCAGACATCATAGAGTCTCTTTGTTTAACAATACCTGTGCTGCATCTTGCATGTGTTGCTTTTCTGTTCTTACCTATGATAGTGTTGGAAAATACACCATGAAATACAACATGAAAACTCTCAAATTACTAAAACTCCACCCTGCATCACGCAGTCACTAAAATAGCTCGTCAAATGATTTAATAAGCTCATTGTTCTCAAAACACGTCTCCCCACAGACAGGTGAATGAATGATTGATTTATTTCAAATATGCAACAACAATACAATAATAATAATAATGCATCAACAGGAGTCAGCCCTAGTGACTCCTGCACTGATAAGGCCGCCAAGCACTCTATAAAAATGCCACAACATATTTGAAAAGGGGTGGGAAGAAGTAAAAAGTTGTTCGATCCCACCCCACTTCTTTAAACAATATTAACAGGTCAGAAATCAAAATCGAAACTCAAACTCAAAACTACCTGTTTCCTTCAGACTAATTTCTCGTTTTCATGATATCAATTCTATGTATCAACACTTGCATATCCGTACACCATACCAGTACACATAGATGCACACAAACGTACCAACACATTTCCTGTATACCCATACACTTATACATAATCCTACACATACCCATGTTTCCTACTCACTGACACACTGAAAATGTCAGCCACTCCGACTGGCAGCACCACAGCAACTGTGGAGTCAGCCATCGCAGAAGGCAGAGCCACCACAGCACGTGACACCACCCTTAAGACCAATAGATTATTGCTGATCACACAGTTAACTAGTCATGTTAACAAGTAATGAGACGTCAAAGCCCTCCTTCATTACTGTAACTCTGGAAAACCATCTCTTTGTATCTTCTTTTAAACTGTTTCATGCTGGTGAGATGTTTGATTATCTGGACTGTAGTCTCCTTTTCTTCTGTTTTAATTGGACTGAACCACTCTGTGTTTCACACTAACTCCAGAGGAATTAGAATGAATCAGAATGAATGAACCCAGATGCCAGTTTCTGGTTTGTTGGAGTTCCTCCTCCTCCACACTGAGACACTCGCTGATGTGATTACCTTAATGGTCGATCTGAACAGGAAGAGCATTAATTGGAGAAGGTCAATTAGTGCCGTTAATGAGGTCGTGGTCTGTGTGATTCCACGAACAAACCCCTCCTCTGCTTTTAAGGCTTCCTGAATGGAAGTGAATTAACGTGTGTGTGGTGTGTGTGTGTGTGTGTGTGTGTGTGTGTGTGTGTGTGTGTGTGTGTGTGTGTGTGTGTGTGTGTGTGTGTGTGTGTGTGTGTGTGTGTGTGTGTGTGTGTGTGTGTGTGTGTGTGTGTGTGTGTGTGTGTGTGTGTGTGTGTGTGTGTGTGTGTGTGTGTGTGTGTGTGTGTGTGTGTGTGTGTGTGTGTGTGTGTGTGTGTGTGTGTGTGTGTGTGTGTGTGTGTGTGTGTGTAGGTTCTACAGAAGCGACGGTGAGAGCCCCGCAGAGTCGAGCAGCGAGCCTTTATTCTCCGTCAACAACAGTGGCACCAGCCGGACCCGAGGTTCTGACAGGCCGGGGTGAGAACCTGCTGATTCACACAAAACACCAGTAATCTGAAGTTTCCACAATTAATGCTAAACACATAATTCTGAGACACCCAAGTGTTTTTTTCACCCAGTTTTGTTTATTTAAAAGTAAGTAATTTAAGTCAAATACAATTTGAAAAATGTTTATACATGGAGAGATGATAATACTGCTAATAAATATAAGGTAAAAACTTTTTTAATGAAAAATATAATGCAAATAATAATAAGAAATGGAGATTAATTAAGTTAGACAGAACATTTTAAACAAAGTTAGATAGTAATAGTGTTTGTTGGTGTGATAAACACCATAAGATTCCCATTAAAGAGCAGTGGTGGAAGAAGTATTCAGATCCTTTACTTTAGTAAAAGTACTAATACCACACTGTTAAATGACTCCACTACAAGTAAAAGTCAACTGCATTCAAAACTTACTGAAGTAAAACTAGAAAAGTATCACCATCAAAATGTACTTAAAGTATCAAAAGTAAAAGTACTTGTTATGCAGAATGAACCCACTCAGATTGTTTAATATATTCTTAATATATTATTACATTATTTGTATTGATGCTTTTATGTAAGCAGTGTTTTAATTTGTAAAGTTAGGGCTCATTTAATTACTTTATATACTGATTAATTTAAAAAAAAAAAGGCTAATCACTTTAAATATTTTTTTTATGTTAAATCTCGACCAGAAAAGTAACTTAAGCTGTCAGCTAAATGTAGTGGAGTAGAAGTCTACAGTTGCATAAAATGGAAATACTCCAGTAAAGTACAAGTACCTGAAAAATTCTACTTAAGTACAGTACTTGAGTAAATGTACGCCACCACTGTTAAGACTTATGTTGTATGGTAGAAACAAGAAAAAGCTACAAGTACAATAAAGAACCTTAAACAAGAAAGGCATGAACTCAGCTTTTGAACACTTTTGAATGTATTAACCCAGAAAATGTTCACTGTTTAAATACAACATTTAAATTGTACTTGCCTTTATTTAAAATTAAGGACATTTATATAAAATCAACAAATACACATATACAGTCATAAAATTATTAAACCACCCTGTTTTCTTCATTTTTTTGTTCATTTTAATGCCTGGTACAACTAAAGGTATGTTTGTTTGGACAAATATAATGACAACAATAAAAAAATAGCTCATAAGAGTTTAATTTAAGAGCTGATGTCTAACCATTTAGCCGTAATCATTATCAAGAAAACCATGGAAAATGGCTAGACATCAGTTAAACTCTTAAGTTAAACTCTTATGAAACTAAATAAATGTACCTTTAGTTGTACCAGGTATTAAAATGAACAAGAAACTGGAGAAAACAAGGGGGGTCTAATAATTGATTCCATGACTGTATATTTTTTAAATTAAATTTTCTTTGGGCCACACGATCCACTAACTTCTCCTCTTGTGATGTTGTTTCAGTCTGAATCGCTCCGGCTGGCGGCTGGACAGAGACATGGGTCTGATGAACGCCATCGGTCTCCAGCCCCGACACCCCGCCCCCTCCGTGATATCACAAGGAACCCAGACACCAATCATACAGCTGCAGAACGCCGAGACACAAACAGAGAGGGAGCTGCCAGAGCCCAGCGCCCCGCAGCCTGCACCAAGTACTGACAACTCTATGATACAATTATAGTACTAATACTGCAATACTTTTATTGTAATACACTTACACACAACAGCTGATTTTTTTCTCAGTTTTAAAGTGCACAGAGGTAAATATGCTCGTATATTTGTCACATATAAATGTTTCAGATCATACAACACATTTGAATATAAGTCAAAGATAACACGAGTAAACACAAAATGCAATTTATCAACTAAGGTTTTTATTATTAATCGAAAACAAAATCCGAATCTACATGGTTAAAACATAAGTTAACTGTGTTTTTTTATGTGAGTTCAGTTACTAAAGCCACACCCAGGCCTGATTACTACCACATCTGTTCTTAATCAAGAAATCACTTAATTCAAATTAAATAGGACGTGCCTGATGAAGCAAAGTAGACAAAAAGATCCTCAAAAGCTTGACATCATGCCACGATCTAAAGAAATTCAGGAACAAATGAGAAAGAAAGTAATTGAGATTTATCAGTCTGGAAAAGGTTATAAAGCCATTTCTAAGCTCTGGCACTCCAGCAAACCACACTGAAAGCCATTATCCACAAATGGAGAAAACATGGAACAGTGGTGAACCTTCCCAGGAGTGGCTGGCTGGCCGGCAGACCAAAACTACCTCAAATGCACAGTGCAGCTCATCCAAGTGGTCACAAAAGACGCCACAACAACATCCAAAGAACTGCAGGCCTCAGTTTGGGTCATTGTTCATGACCCCACCATAAGAAAGAGACTGGGCAAAAATGGCCTGCATGGCAGAAGAGGAAAACCACTGCTGAGCAATAAGAACAAAAAAGGTCTCTTCGTCTCAGTTTTGCCAGAAAACATCTTGATGATCACAAAGACTTTTGGGAAAATACTCTGTGGATTGACGAGACAAAAGTTTAACTTTTTGGAGGGTTTGTGTCCCGTTACACCTGGCGTAAAAGTAACATCGTATTTCAGAAAAAGAACTTCATACCAACAGTAAAATATGGTGGTGGTGTGCTGGTCTGGGGCTGTTTTGCTGCTTAAGGAACATGAGCACATGGAGGAGAACGTCTGGCCATCTATTCGTGACCTCGAGCTGAAGCAAACAGTGATCCAAAACAGCAAGTCCACCTCTGAAAGGCTGAAGAAAAACAAAATGAAGACTTTGGAGTGGCCTGAATCCTATTGAGATGCTTTGGCATGACCTAAAAAACTCTTCAATGTGGCTGAATTACAACAATTCTGCAAAGATGAGTGGAAAAAAAGTCAAAATTCCTCCACAGTGCTGTAAAAGAAACTCATAGCAAGTTATCGCAAATGCTTGATTGCAGTTGTTGCCCAACCAGTTATTAGGTTTTGGGGGGGAACACTTTTTCACACAGGGCCATGTAGGTTTGGGTTTTGTTTTCCCTTAATAATAAAAACCTTCATTTAAAAACTGACTTTTGTGTTGTGTTATCTTTTGACTTATTAAAATGTGTTTGATCTGAAACATTTAAATGTGACAATCATGCAAAAAAAATAAAGAAACCAGATATGGGGGCAACACTTTGTCACACCACTGTATTAGACACGGGAATAATTAATCGTTGATCCATTAATGACGTTAAGAATTTGGTCGATCACATGAAATTTTATTTATCTGATGTTTGCATTAAATAAAGAGACAAAACAAGTCGTAGTCTGCACTGCACAACAATATCTACAGGCATGACGTATGTGGATTTTACAGAAACAATGAAACATCTTATTACGATCTGCGTATCAGTACTCACTGAACTGAAACACAACCGAGCGTTCAGTTCTGCGGCCGTACGTCAATAAGCCAATGAGCTGAGAATTAAGTTGGATAAAGCTACAGTTTGCAAACTGAAAGTTGCAATAACAATTATAAAACACAGAAATACAAGAGTATTAAATGGAGCAAAACTAGCTTATTGTATCAAACCTTGCTAGCATGAATTACTAGGTTTTATTTTATCCAAAACTTATTTTAACACAAAAAACATTTAAATATGCAAGATTACTGTGAAAACTGACCTCATGCCTCTTTGGGGGCTAAAACATAAAACATTGAACTCCTTGACTTTATCTTTTCAGTGTCCCCTCACTTGAGTTAGTTTTAGTTTTTTGTCCTTTCAAAATAAAAGCGTCCGTTATCAAAACAGCCCTTTTGCACAGCACCTTGTGTATATATATATATATATACATATTATATTTTGTCCATGTATGCATGTTTTTATAAATACACAACAACAACCTTTTTTTGTCATATTGACAAAAAGTGTCAATAGTGTTCAACCTCCTTATTTTTTATGTTTTCTCCTTATTTTATACCTTTTGTTTTAAGCCTTGTGAGACTGCAGTTTGTTCTAAAGGCTCACTGATCGTCCCTCTCTCCCCAGATGTCCCTCCTGAGACTCCGTCCACGAGTCGAGCGGCCTCGGGGCAGCCGGACGCTCCGGACGGCAGCCAGGGCGAAGTCCCAGCAGACGCCAACACGTCCACAGCGAGTACTGGTACTGCTCCACACTGAGGGGTCACAACACTTTCTAAATTAAACTTTTATTCATTCAACTTTGATTTTAGTTTGACTGTTTTGTGTTTATGAGAGAGTCTGTTTTCTTTTACTTGTTTCTGTGAATATACATTATCACAGAGAGGTTTGTGCTGATCGTGTTTAATCTAATTAATTCTCAGTTACAGATCTTCATTGGATGGAAATGAATAAATATTTATTTTTTGTGTACAGTTGAGCTCTGCTTAAGAGTGTGGAGAAAACAATCTCTTATATGGAATAATATCATGTGTCACTGTGAGTTACTTAAATGCATTTAAGGCTCTTTTGTATACAGGCGCATCTCAATAAATTAGAATATCATAGAAAGTTTATGTCAGTAATTCAATTCAAAAAGTGGAAATAACACATTATATAGGTCCATTACACACAAAATGAAACATTTCACATCTTAATTTATTTAATTTCTTCTAATTATAATGATTATAGCTAGGCCTGAATATTAAACATTGGAATTGAAATGTGGAAAAGAAATATTAAATTATCCTAGATAAATAAAACATAAATAAACAACAACCAAAGCAAATAAAATAGACTTTCAGGCTGTTAACAAAAATATTGCACTGAGATAAACATTATGTATAATATTATTTTGTTATTAAAATAACATAAACAGCTGGAATGGCTGCTTGGGAAATATAGTTTTTTAGGCAATTCATACTGCCTGTCAAACATTTGCAGCATTACTTTAAACACAAAAAAGCACAAAAAGTCATGCATGTAAACGACAATATATTAAGTCCAGAAAAAAACTATTGTGTTCATTTTAATATGTCGAACGATAAGTCGATATAGTAATTAGCGTGACAGGCCTAATTATGGCTTACATTAAATGAAGACCTGAAATTCAGTGTCTCAAAATATTATTATTATTATTATTATTATTATTATTAATATTATTATTAATTATAATATTATTATTTTGTGACACTGAATTTTATTGTTATTATTATTATTAATAATAATAATATTTAAATATTACAAAAGACCAATTTTAAAAAGTATGTTTAATATGGAAATGTTGGCCTCTGACAAGTATGCCATCTATATGGCTCAATACTTGGTTGGGGCTATTTGACTTGAACTACTGGAAATGGACTTTTCCATCATATTCTAATGTATTGAGATGCACCTGTATAATATCTTGAGTTTTTTTAGTCTCTGTTAATTCCTTCCACTTCTCATCTGTCATGATTATAGACTCACTGAGCAACAGAATCTGAAATTAGCTCCTGGCTGCAGGTAAATTGTGGGCAGTGATGGCTGCCACTTTAGCGAAATAGAAAAAACGTGAGAAAGCTTGTGAACGCTGTCAGTGACTGTTGTGTCCTTGGTTCAGGAGAGTCTCCAGAGTTCGGCTCGGGGGAAGACGCTCTGGCACGAATCCGCCGGCTGATCGCCGAGGGCGGCATGACGGCGGTGGTCCAGCGGGAGCAGAGCACCACGATGGCGTCCATGGGCGGCTTCGGGAACAACATCATCGTCAGCCACCGCATCCACCGTGGCTCCCAGACCGGCACGGGGGCCTCCAGGCCTGCGGCGGACCCCGCCACGATGGCCCCCTCCACCTCAGGTCCTCTCCTCATCGCCCCGCCATCGCAGGCTTCCAACCCGTCTGAACAGCTCGCCCCCCTGTGGAGCCCCCAGGTGCTGTCGGCGTCCCCGGGGCCCGCCGGCCTCTCGCTGGACATGGACGATGTGTTCGATGGAGCGCGAACGGACGACGACTCCCTGCCGGGTCCCTCCTCTTCCTCCATGCTGCTGTCTTCCCCCTCCTCCTCCACCTCCTCCTCCTCCTCCCACAGCCCCCTCCCCGGCAGTGGGAGCGGGGGAGGCGGGGCTGGCTCCAACAGTTACCCCGGCGACCCGTACAGCAGGTAGTTCTCCTTCTGGGCCAAGAGAAGCAGAGCATTGGCCGACGGGTTCAGCAAAGGGGCGCTCCTCTTAGCCTTATCTCACAAAGAAAAAGGGTGCTGCTTTGACTCTGCACAGGGTCTCCCGCCTGGAACAGAAGGGACACAAGAAACCCGCCTTCGCCCCCCAGAAACTGTCAGCGGCGTTGGCGCGCACTTCCTCTGCACTTATAGAAACTGGACTGAAGCTGAACCGCGATCATTCCTCATCAGAAAGGGCTTCTACTTGAACGGAGGCCAGTCAGCGATGAGCTCCTCTCCGCCCGATTCAAGACAAAGGTTCCCGTTTTATCAAAGTGCTGCGTCTGTGAGGGGCGGAGGCGGGAGCGGGAGCAGGGGTCTCTCTACACACACATTTACTCCAGCGTGCTGCATTTGGTGCCATGTGATGTTGAAATTTGATGTGAAATAGTGCGTGATTGAAGTGTTTAAAAAGTGAATTCAGCACTACTTTATTTTGAAGCCTGTTTTTGTACTGTGTGTAATTATGATGTTTTCAAAAAGAAGAAATGGAGGCTGGACTCTGACTCCTGACTCTCTGCGTCAGGACTCTCTGCATCTCTGTGTCACGGCCTGCAGCTCACGGAGTAAGTTACTGCGTCCCACCACCAGGAAACCAATCATGGCTGACTGAACTGAGACTGAATCGACTGCATGTCTTTACAATAATGCTGCAGTTCATATACAAACACGTTTTTTTTTTTACATGCTGAAGAGGAGAAGAACAATTTCCTGTCTGTGGGAGGGAAACCAAATCCCCAACTCTCTTAAAAACCACCCGACCCAGTTGCACTATAGTGTGTTTTTGGTAAGAGAGGTCTATATGTGTGTGGTTGTGTGTCGTGTGTTTGGATCAGAATCATCTGTGTGAGCAGAAACCCAGAGACGAGTCAGAAATAATCTCTGTGGTTAAAACACAAAGCCGGAGATTTTTTTCCCACAACATAAAACATGTCAGCAAATGTATCTTTTTCGTGTCTAAATGAGACGAGACATTAAATGCCATCGTTAGCTCAGTGATGACGTTCAGGTTTATAGGTCACTTTTACGCTTTTTAAGTTTAAAAAATTATGTTAAATATTCTGTTGCTGAACAAAACATTTGAGTAGCATTAACTATTATTTACCACAGAGGGAGCCAGTGATGATGAGAAAATGGGTTGGATTATTAAAAATGTGTCGCCCTGCAGCGCGGTTATGACCAGAGAGGATCCGTCTTCTGTAAATATGACATCACATTCACGTTGAAATCGCAGCGGCCCACGCGGTTTTTATCATTTTTATTCTATGTCCTTTTACAGTTTATGCCGAATGCCTGTTCTGTGCTGCACATTTTGAGTTTTATTACTGCCTTAGAAGAGCAGAAAAAGGCTTCGAAACAGTCACTTGCAGCGCTGAACAACAACAATAAATCGTGCTGGACAAGAAGTGGCAGAGAGCCGTCAGCCTTCCTTTCATCAAGCAGTATAGAAGGAGGAGAAGACGTGTCTTGGGGTAAAACACCTGTCCAGTAAAAGATGTCAGGCTGAGCATGTGCTGTAGCCCAGGAATAAGACCCTGAGTCGTCTTCTCCTTCTACCCTCCCTGCCCTCCATCCAGAGACACCACGCCTACTGTGGATGTTCTGTATCATAGCAACCAGCTGAGCCTTTGGCACCCCCAGCTGGATGTTTGACCAGATGAGTCTCAGCTTCATATTTAAAAACAAAATGTTCACGTTGCAGCTGCCCGCCGAAAAGAACCTGCAGTCATGGAAAAATGATTAGACCACCCTTGTTTTCTTCAATTTCTTGTTCATTGTAATGCCTGGTACAACTAAAGGTACATTTGTTTGGACAAATGTAATAATAACAACAAAAATAGCTCATAAGAGTTTAATTTAAGAGCTGATATCTAGCCATATTCCATGGTTTTCTTCATAATGATTGTGGTTATTATCAAGAAAACCATGGAAAATGACTAGATATCAGCTCAGCAGGTCTAATATATATTTTTTTTCCATGACTAAGTTTAACTCTCGCATCACAAGACGGATCCTCTCCACCCGGCAGCTCTGACAAAAGTTTCATTGTTATTCTTCAGATTGTTCTTTTCTTCAAATGTCGTTTTGTCTGCAAACAATTAAATTAATTTGTTTTGTTATGAAAATTAATTGTTAAAACTCTCAAAATATTGCTTCACGACAGTGTCTCTATAAGCCAATATGTAGAGAAAACTGTTTATAGAGACTTCATACATGTCATATGGACTTTAAAACACCATCAAAAGTATCAAAGTTTTCTACACGACGAGCAGCGAACAGAAGGAGAAGTCTGGTTCTGGGCCCTAGAAATATAATGATAATGTTTCAGAAGTCTCCTGATTATTTTTCATATCGTAAAGATATGAAAACAACACTGACAATAATTGTGACCTGAAGAAACAAACAAAATATAAAATAGTTAAATCTACGTTTGAAAAAAATGTCTAATATAAATCTGCTCACACAGACAAATAATCAATGGAAAAGAGAAGTCTAGTGTGTGTCTGTTGGTGCCTCCCTTCTCTCTGCTTCTCTCTCTCACCTGTGTTTTGGGGCGTGGTTGAGATTTTCCACTGCAGGAACCGAAAAGTTCCATCAGCAAAAGCTGAAAGCTTCTCCGTCGTTATTTCACAAACGTTTCAGATAAACGTCCCCAGATGTTCTGTTTGATTGCTGGGAGGAACGATAATGAATGTCTCTGATGTAGATTATGGATCTGTACATCAGCTGATAACAATCTGACATGATTGAGTGCCGATTATGAAACCAAATGAACAAAATCATCGCTGAATCATTTCTCTTTTTAGAAAAAATGTATATTGTGATATACAGGCACAGGTGTTGATGCTGATCTGACATGGCAGTGAAACGGTGGAATTCTAGTTTCCATGTGCGTCAAGTTTCACTGTCAGAATTTGATCCGTTCGGCCCGAAAACATTTGGAAAGTCTAAAAAGAGCCTTAATATTCTATTGTTTTATTCACGTTAAAGTTATTGGAGCGCTAAACAGGAAATAGAAGTCTTTAGTGCGTTGCTCCACGAGCCCAAGAGATGCAGGAGAGATGTTTATACACGGAAGAACTTTCATAGGAATGAACAGAGCCCCGTCTCCAACTCTGGATCAGTGCTCTTCATACAGCGAAAGTTGGTTTGTGTTTTAAAAAGCAAAAATGGCTGAATTGTTACAAGACAAATGCTTACTTAGCATCATTCCTTTCTTCACTTGAAAGATCCTCCTGATCTGTGGTGAGAAGGAGGCCAGACGGCTCACTGAGCATTTAAGATTTACTTACTTGAGCAAAAAGTAAAGTTTCGAGCTGTTCACCCGAAATGCATGTTCATCCACCTTTTTCCCGCGTAACATGACGTCACCTCAGCATGTCTTAGACCAAGTTTTTAAGTTAAGGTTCCAACTTTCAACTCATTTTTCAGATTATTTTATCACCACGTGATCTCACTCCAAAACAGAAGCAGAACCGTTGGCGTTTAAACGGAAACGGCGTGCTGCTTCATTAATTTTCAATGTTAAAGACTCTGAAGACAAAAAGAGACATTACAGAAACTAAACTACTAATTAAAGCATAAAAAACACATTGTTTAAAATTATCTACACTGTCTCCACATCTGAAATGAAAAATACCTGATTTACATCTTTCCAGGAAACATCGTTCATCATGAATAAAAACTGCATGACGTTTTACTGCTTGTTTCGTTCCTGTGGTGGAAAAGACTGCAGTAAATATCTGTCCACTTGCCTCCCGCTGTCTCCTCCTGCCTCCCGCTGTCTCCTCCTGCCTCCCTCTGTCTCCTCCTGCCTCCCTCTGTCTCCTCCTGCCTCCCTGTTTCTCCTCTTGCCTCCCTCTGTCTCCTCCTGTCTCCTGCCTCCCTCTGTCTCCTCCCTCCTCCTTTTTGCAGGAAAGAACTTGAACTGATTTCCTGTCTGTTTTTATTGTTTTTTTATTTTTTATTCCACATGTGCTTATCCACACACACACACACACACACACACTGACCACCTTGTGTGTATGTGTGTGGGTGTTTCAGGGTTATTTTAGGGGGCGGGGCTAACGGACCTATGAAGACGAGGATGGCAAGCTGGGCGGAGAGCGGAGTGGTTTACTCTTTATTTTTTATTGAACTTTTTGTTCCTGCAGGTCTGAGAGATCTGAATGCTCCTCCTGGCATTACTTGACTCATTAACATTTTAGAAACGGTCTCGTGTCTGTCCTGTGTGTCTGTTCTGGTTGTCAGGGGGCAGAGTC
The DNA here is from genome assembly GCF_030273125.1 of Centropristis striata. Lineage (NCBI taxonomy): Eukaryota > Metazoa > Chordata > Actinopteri > Perciformes > Serranidae > Centropristis > Centropristis striata. The sequence continues at coordinate 32,799,504 of NC_081522.1, forward strand.
TAGTGGTCCCTGCTTCCTGTGAATGATAAACTGAGCGCGGCCGCGTTTAACGATGAAAGGTACAACATGTCGCGCCTCCTCCAACTTCTTCAGACTGTGGAGTTTGTACAGCTTTGACTTTTAGACGTGATGTAATTAAAGAGCTTTGAGAGTTTTTATGTCCTTTTTATTTAACACTTTTTGTTTGCAGCGTTATGAAATGTTTCGAGATCAAAAAAAATATGAATCTGTTCATCTTTTATCAAAAACACTTTTAGATTAACAGCTAATAAATAATTTATCAGGCAAAAGTTCTTAAGCTTTTCATTCAAGTTCTTAAAGTTTTGCTAAATGGAATTGTTTAACAAAAAATTCAAAAGGATTTAAGAACAAAGATATATATATATTTGTCCCCTTTTAAAACTACGGAAGCCATGAGAGGCAAAAAAGAAGTTAAGAACAGGTAAAAATTACAGTTCGGCAGTTTTTTTGTTATTTTCATAGGTTTTAGGGATGTTTTGTCAGGACCATTTTAAAAGAATTTTCTTTCATCCCTGAAAACAGGTGGTTTTTGTTTTTATTTTGTCAAGACATTTTTTTTCTAAATATTTATCAGTGAAAACAGTTAGGAAAAATGTTTTATCAGCACATTTTTTTTCTTTCTTTTTTTTAAATCTCAGAGGGTTATACCAGATCAAAAGCTTTTAACTCCTAACAATCTGGATTTATATTTATTATTTTTATTTATTTATTAATTTGTTTGTTTATTTGACAGGGACAATGCACAGCTTCTTAGTTGTACTAGAGTTCACTACAAGCTATGTTGCATCTATAGTCCCTGGGCAGGAAAGAAAAAGATAACAAAACATGTACAATATAATTTAAGCACAAGTAGTATTAGAGGTTTCAGAAAAATAGGAGAATAAAGTACGATTACAAACAGTACATTCACTAAACAACAGTAGCAATAGCAAAAAGATTTTGCAACAGGTGTTAGTTTTATTGTATGACGTGTACATGATTGGGTTGTTTTTACTTGTTATTTGTTTCTGTTAATTTAACTGCAAAGATGAGTGTCATCTGCATACATTTGGGTTTCAACTTCAGGGCAAACAAGTGGCAGGTCATTAACATATAGACTGAATAAAAAAAGGTCCTGAAATTGAGCCTTGTGGGACACCAACAGAGCAGTCGACAAATAATGAAGTCTGATCTCCTCTTGTGCATTGTCTCCTCATAGTCAGACAAGATCCAATCAATCCATTTGATTGTAGCCTCAGATAAATTAAAATTGGGAGTTTGGTGAGGAGAACATTGTGCTCAACAGTATCAAAAGCTTTCCTCAAGTCCAAGGTTAATTTCTCGGAGTTTTACAGGCGGAGTTTGAGTAAACTGACCTCTTTAAACTGTTTCATGTTGCTTTAAAAAAATATCAGAACATGAGGTGTTTACATTGTTCCCTCCTCTCTCTCAGTCTGCATTTATGGTGTTTATACTTCACTGACGATGTGCTGCACACGCTCACTGCAGCCTGTCACAGTGTTGATGCGTTTTTACAACTTTATCAAACAGGATCTGGACTCTACATGATCCAGATCCTGCAGCAAATCAAAAACTACTTTATTCAGTGAGACCTGATGATGTGACAAACAGTAAAAAACTAAAGGAGGATAAATGGAAGCAGGACTCGGGTCTATTTTCAGACTCATTACAGCCCACATGAAGCTTTGAGACGCACGCCGCCGGAGCAGCCAATCAGCTGGTGAGAACGAATCCTGCGTTACATAAACGCTGATGGAGGAGATGGAGACGAGCAGCTGGAGGAGCACAGACTGCAGGTCAGGACCAGGATGGAAACTCAGATTATTTGTTTAACTTTTTTTTTTTTTTTTCATCCATGAAAAAAAATTAGGAAAAAGTTTTTAGGGGGTGACATTTTTTTGTTTGTAATTTTCCTAATTAGTTATTTTTAACACATTTTTTATTCTGTTGGAAAAGGTTTTGTCAGGATGATTTTTTAAGATATTTTTTTTCCTTTTCTCTTAAAGAACCGGGGGAAACTTTTTTTTTTAGTCGAGATAATGTGTATTGGAAAAATGTTTGGTCAGCATCAGTTTTTTTAATTGATTTTTATTTTATAATATATGTTTAATCTGTTGGAAAAGGTTTGGTCAGGATCATTTTTAAGTCTTTTTTCCCTTTTCTGTAAAAAACAAAGTGGGTAACATTCTTTGTCGAGATAATTTAATTTTTATTCATTTAATTTTAATTGGTGAAAACTGTTGGAAAAATGTTTAGTCAGCATCATTTATTTTAATTGATTATTTTATATTATATTTTTAATCTGTTGGAAAAGGTTTTGTCAGGATCATTTTTTAAGACATTTTTTTCCTTTTCTCTTAAAAAACCGGGAGAAACTTTTTTTAGTCGAAATAATTTAATTTTTAATCATTTATTTTTATCAGTGAAAACTTGGGAAAATGTTTAGTCAGCATAATTTATTTTAATTGATTATTATTTTATATTATATTTTTAATCTGTTGGAAAAGGTTTGGTCAGGATCATTTTTAAGACTTTTTTTCCCTTTTCTGTAAAAAACAAAACAAAACGGGGGGAACTTTTTCTTTGTCGAGATAATTTCACTTTTATTAATTTAATTTTTGTTTGGGAAAACTGTTTGAAAAATAGTCAGCATCAGACACCTCACTAAATTCTTTGCCTTTTTTAATTTATTTTTTTGCAAACACATTTTAGGACCGAATTCTCAACAGCAGAGCCAGGATCAGCAGGATCAGGACCAGGAGGAAATCTCCAGTAAGTTAAATTTAAGTTTTATTTAAGTTTTATTCTTGTTAATGTGTTCTTTTTCTGGATTTTGAGAATTTAAATCTAGTTTTTGGATGTAAAAGTTGATATTTGCAGTTAAAAAACTATTCTTATTCTCCAAAAATCAGATTCATGAAGGTCAGCATGTGATCAGCAGATCTGTGCACCATCACACACAGAAACTGGAAAAAAAAAGTTGAGAAAATTAAGTCAAGATTTCCCCAACTAAAGTCTGAAGAGGTTTGAAGTGAAGCTTCGTATTTACTTAATTGTTAATCATGGATCTAAATTAAAACACTTATAATCTTAGATAAAACAGTCCTTCTTTGATCAATAACTTATTATTGGATGTTATTATCATTAACATAACTGAAGTGTTTGTATTATTTAACCTAAATACGTTATGGCTTTTTGAAAATAGTGATTAAATAGTATTTTTAAATGATAAAAATGTTGTTATTTCAGTGCTATAATAATGTCTAACTTTAATTGAAGGAAGCACAATAACCAGTCACAATAACTCAGATTTTGTTCTAAATAAATAAGATTGTTTTTGAAAATGATGCCAGTGGAGATTTCTTCTTCAGAGCTGTTGGTGAAAGATTTATCTTCAGGTCTGAGAACCTCTAGTGGTCATTTACAGTTTCTGCACCTCAGAAACAGGAAGGAGGAGTTTTATTTATTTAAAAATAAAGGAGCAGCTGCTTGCTGCTACACAATGGAAAAATAAAATTCCTAAAGTAAAAATCAGAATACAAGAAAATAAATACTGCAGAAGTTAAAATATCTAAATAAAATATAACATTGATAAAACTCAATGAAAATTGAATTGAATATATATATATATATATATATATATATATATATATATATATATATATATATATATTTTTTATTAATCGGGCGATTTTGTATTAATCGGGTATTTTTCTTTAAAATAAAACACAAAAAAAATTAAACAGAATAAGTTTATTCTTATACCTGCAAACACTAAATTTTGCAGATTTATCTGTAAAAAAGTGACTTAAATGATTAATATATAATCCAGATAGTTGCTTATTAATTTCCTGTAGATCAGTTAATCAACAAATTGTTGCAGCTATCCTGAATTTTATTGTAATGTTATTAGAGATTTATTCTGTCTAAACCAACTCACGATTATTTAGTTTGAGGAAATTACTGAGAATATTTTAAAACATTAAACTATATCTGCGGCGTCATGGCGGGCAGTTTCACCCTCTGAAGCCCAATGAGCAGTTTCAGGCTGTTATTTGATTTTTTTACATTTTTTCTCACTGTGGCCTAGTATTTTACTGCAATATATATGTATGTAATATGTATAAAATCTAGCCCTGCAGCTCTATGGAATCAGCACAATCACAATCTCTGCTTCAAGAGTGAACAACTCAAGCATTTCTTTTATCCAAAATTACACAGTTATAATGACATAAATCATAGAACAGAAATTTCTGTGATAAATTATTTTTCATAAACTGCAATAATATGGAATTTATACATATACACAAAACTTTTCCAAGTGTCAAGAATGTTAGAAAAAAGTTTGCTCCACATATTGTACTATTTCCATGTTTCCAGCCTCTCCTGTCCTCTTCTCTCGGCTCTGTGTAAACAGCCTCTCCTGTCCTCTCCTCTCAGCTCCGTGTAAACTGATTTTCAGTGAATATTTGTTATGTGACGGTTCATCTCAGCAGAATCAATCATGGCTTCACAGTGTCTCTGAGGAGCAGAATTTAAAGTTTTTAACAGGATCTGGTTCATGCAAACGCTTTGTCTTTGGTCAAGTTTTAAATAACACGTAGAATAAAGTGAATTTGACAGAAAAATAAAAATTGGTGGATTTTTGGTGCCTACGTTACCCATAATGCACCTTGACCTCTGTGTGTTTTCAGGAAACATGGGAGGAGCTCCTGAACACATCCTGAACGCCTCCCTCTGGCCCCGCCCCTGTGGTAACTCCTCCTGTCAGGCTCCAGTTGAAACGGCGTGTCCGTACGGCACGGCTCAGCTGGTCCTCATCGCCATGGTGTCCACCTCCCTGAGCGCCGTCACCGTCCTGGGCAACACGCTGGTTATCCTGTCCATCATCGTGAACCGCCGCCTGCGTACCATCAACAACTACTTCCTGTTGAGCCTGGCAGCGGCTGACCTGATCATCGGCCTGCTGTCCATGAACCTGTACACGCTGTACCTGCTGCTGGGCCGCTGGCCGCTGGGCGCCGCCGCCTGCGACCTCTGGCTGGTCGTGGACTACGTGGTGAGCAGCGCCTCCGTCATGAACTTGCTGATCATCAGTCTGGACCGCTACTTCTGCATGACGCGGCCGCTCAGCTACCCGGTCCGCCGGACAGCCCAGGTGGCGGGTCTGATGATCGGCGCCGCCTGGACGCTGTCTTTCCTCCTCTGGGCGCCCGCCATCCTCTGCTGGCAGAAGCTCAACGGCGAGCGCATCGTCCCCGACGGGCTGTGTTACACGCAGCTCCTGGCTAGCCCCGCCATCACTCTGGGGACGACGGTTCCTTCGTTCTACCTGCCAGCGGTCGTCATGGTCGGCCTGTACAGCCGCCTGTCCGCCGCCAGCCACAGCCGACTAAACGGGACATCCAGTCCGTCAGTAAAAGACTTCCTGCTGAAACGGCGCAGCGTGGTGACCAGCGACCTGGGCTCAGACGTGTCTCTGAACCAATCGGAGTCCAGAAGGAACTGGAACACGTCCAGAAGTCCCGGCGACACCTCGGAGTCTCAGCAGTGTCACATCCGAACCTCCGCTCGCCACACCGCGGACGAAGACTCCAACAAGATCGAGACGGACTCGTCTTCCAACGTCGACCTCCACCGCACGGCGTCTGTGGCGTTCTCCATCTGCCCCAGCTTAAAGTCTCAAGAGAGGCGGAGGCGTCGGGTGATGGCGAGGGAGAGGAGGGTCACAAAGACCATCCTCGCCATCCTGCTGGCCTTCATCCTCACCTGGACGCCATATAACATCATGGCGGTTGTTGCTGCCTTCTGTCACGTGTGCATCCCGAATGTCCTGTGGACGACGGGCTACTGGCTCTGCTACATCAACAGCACCATCAACCCGGGCTGCTACGCCCTCTGCAACGTCACCTTCAGGAAGACCTTCTGCAGCCTGCTGCGCTGCCACGGCGGGAAGCTGCACTGACACTGAAACATGATGGGCTACGGCCACCTGACTGAACATGGAAACTTTCATCCGTATGATGGGTCCACAAGGATACTGTCTTTGAATTTCACTATCCCCTTTCATAGTGCGGTCCCGCAAATGTCCTGCTATATTGCTGGAAAGATCTGTGCCGGCTTTACGCCTTTAGGGCGCTTATAGTGATCCTGTGAAGGCGAAGTGATATTCATCCCCAATCATAGTGCAGTCCAGCACCAGTGCAGCACAGTAGCACAGTGCTAATAGGCTGCACAGTTAGCTCTGTAGCAGTACAGTGTGTATGTGCTGCAGCAGTATGTGTTCAGTTAGCGACCTCCATTTGTTTACAACAAGCAGTTGACACTGTGCACAATTAGCATGCCGGTTTGTTTACAATCAGCTGTGGACGATGTGCACAGTTAGCGATGGCGGTCACAGTTGTTGTGCAGCTGCTCAACAGTGATTTGATGACTGTCGGAGCAAGTGGGAGGTGTGCGTTAGACGTCACGCGCGACGTCAAATATTCCACCTTGCCGAAATGTCCCGTTCATAGTAGTCCCGTTTCCAACAGTCCCACCAATTTTCCAGCTCTGTGACTATCTCTGGGGACGTAAAATTGGTGGGATCACTTGATCCTGGCATCCCACTTCGGGTGCGTTCATAGTGGAGGCGGGACGTTACAGAGCCGTAAATGTCCCGGCATGAACCGGCACTATGAAAGGGGCTAATGAAAGTTCTTTCTTGACATAATTTTTGTGGTTTCATGTTTTAAGACTTTTTCTGGCGTTCGTTCTGGACCGAGGTCAATCCGTTATTCAAAACCATTGTGTATAATAGACAAGTTGCTATATTCTAGCGCCTCAACCTTTAACCAATCAGCTGTCAGTATTTGAAGCATTTATCATTCAAGGACCATCTGAAAGTTGGACAATAACAACTGTGCTGTGATTTTACTGAATTTCCCCTTGGGGATAAATAAAGTAATTTTGATTTTGATAAATTATTTTTTAAAAATTGGAATAAAATTGAATTTATATATACACTTTACCAAGTGCCCACAAGTGTCATGAATGTTGGGGAAAACAGTTGGCTCCACATATTGTACATATTGAACTATTTCCATGTTTCCAGCCTCTCCTGTCCTCTCCTCTCGGCTCTGTGTAAACAGATTTTCAGTGAATATTTATCATTAGACTGTTCGTCTCAGCAGAATCGTCATGGCTTCACAGAGTCGCTAAGGAGTGCAGGATCTTTTCAGGATCTGGTTAGTATAAACGCTTTATTTTTTGACACGTTTTAAATGAGACACAGAAAAAAAAGTGATTTTGACAGAAATATCACAATTTTAAGCTTTGTTTTGGTTACTTTTTATAATGGAAACGTTTACTGATTTTGAAGGACCACCAGAAAGTTCAATCTCTAAAAATAATTCTGTTCTGATAAGTCTGTTTTTACAGTTTCTTTTTTATCATAAATGTTGGGTTTTTGGCAGTTGTTCATGTTCAGAGGGTGAAATGTACGGTGGCCGACAAGGGTCAAACGGACGGCAACGGCCCAATACGTCTCAGTTTGAGAAAACAGCTTCAAGTACAGAAACGATGCAAAATCACAAACTCAAACACAAGTCTAAACGAGGTACAAAACGAGGAACGTGGTGCAAATTAAAAAACGTGCTGCAAAAAACAAAGACAAATGCATCATCATCATCAAACGCGCTGCAAATGGAGAAACGATCTGCAAACCGAGAAACGATCTGTATGGGAGACTGTGATAAGAGGGCTTTTTAATGTATTATTAAAACGGGTGTTTTATGTCAAGCAGGCTAATCTACATGCAAACATATATAAACACATATATACATATATATAAAATCAAGTAAAAGTCACATTACCGTTCCCGCTGTATCTTCATACACTGTTGGGATTCAGTCAGCTGTTCTGTCTCTCTCCATCCCGAGTGTCACTCTAATGAGCTGTTACGCTGAGGGCGCCCCCTGCAGGTTTGGAGCATGCAGCGTTTTTCGTTTGCAGATCGTTTCTCCATTTGCAGCGCTTTTGAGTTTGTGATTTTGCATCGTTTCTGTACTTGAAGCTGTTTTCTCAAACTGAGACGTATTGGGCCGTTGCCGTCCGTTTGACCCTTGTGGGCCACCGTAGAAAAGGAATAAATTATCCCTCAATGTAAAAAAAGAGCTCTTTTATGTTATAACGGAAACCAAACAGATATATATTCATGTATATATTAAGTACATATTTGATATATAACATATTCACTTTATAAATGTGTGTGTATATATATATATATATATATATATATATATATATATATATATATATAACTTAATATACATTCTGCATAATGAGTACTTTTACACTTACTTAAAGTATCTGATTACTTCTTGAAGAGGAAGAAAACTGAATTTCAGTTCAGTTTCTGTTTGATGGAAACCAAATACAGTGAAAACAAAAACACATCCTCCCTCAGTTTTTGGTCTTTAATTCAAAATTAGATTCAAACACAAATAATTCATGAATCTGCAGTCTTAGAATAAACTTAGTTCCAGACTGCATAAAAAACTGTTGATTTTGTGTGTTGAAACATGTGAAAAAACTTTGTGAAAAACACAAAAAAAATACATTCCAGGTTTTTTAAGAAAACTATAGATTTTGTGACTGTAAACATCTGATCTGTGTTGAAACTTCAGAAGTCATTTTATTTTCAACACTTCATTAAAAAACAGTTTAATTTTGCGGCGTCCTCGTCATGAAGCTACATTCCAGACTGCATTGAAAAAACAACACATTTTGTCTCTTTAAACACCTGAAACGTGAAATCTATTTAATCAAAGCAAATTTAAAGTCAGCAGATGTGACGACGACTTTTCAGTGTGCGTGATGCTGTCATTTAGCATGTGTGTGTGTGTGTGTGAGAGAGAGACAGTGTGTGTGTGTGTGTGTGTGTGTGTGTGTGTGTGTGTGTTTGAGTTAGAGAGAAATTGTGACGTGTGTGATTGTATTTAAATGTGTGTGTTTGTTTGTTTGTTTGTTTGCGTGTTTATGCGTGTGAGAGAGAGACAAACTGACGTGTCTGTCTGTCTGTCTGTGTTTGTGTGTGTGTGTGTGTGTGTGTGTGTGTGTGTGTGTGAGTGAGAGAGAGAGAGAGAGAGAGAGAGACAGAGAGAGACTGTGTGTGTATGTGTGTGTGTGTGTGTGTTTATATCAGTCCTGTGTTCGGTGTTTGCGTGTCTTCTTTCTCTGCAGGGAGGATCTCTGTTGTCCTGTTATGGCTGCTCACCAGCTTCCTGTAACACACACACACACACACACACACACACACACACACACACACACACACACACATTATAGATGAATGGTTGACTGCAGCTGTTAATGTGTGTGTGATAAGTTTTAAAGTTGATCTTCAGTTTGAATATGTGACTGAACAAATCTTTCAGGTTGCAACTTGTAACACAGATGTTGAGCAGCCGGTTCAGAACGTGTTCCTGCAGAACACGTTCCTCCAGACTTTCACAAAACTTCCAAATGAGTGGCGGAAGAAAGAGGTGGCCACGCCCACTTAGGTAACATGAAGTGTACATAGTTTCATAGCATTGGCGTATCTTGAAATGCACCCTCTTCCTTGGGTCAAATATTTTTGTTTAGGCCTCGTCAGTGGTGCAAGAAGTATTCAGATCCTTTACTTAAATAGAAGTACCGTGAAATTGCTCCACTACAAGTAAAAGTCCTGCATTCAAAACTTACTGAAGTAAAAGTACAAAAGTATCAGCATCAAAATGCACTTAAAGTATCAAAAGTAAAAGTACTCATTATGCAGAATGGACCCACTTAGATTGTTTATGTTACAAATATCATTAGATTATTTGTATTGATGCATTTATGTAAGCATTGTTTACATTTTGTAAAGACAGGACTCATTTTATCTCCTTAATATACTGTTATGAGTTTTAATTTTAAAAAAAAGTATAATAACTTAATTTATCATGTTTTTTATGTTAAATCTTGGCCTGAAAAGTAACTAAAGCTGTCAGCTAAATGTAGTGAAGTAAAAATATTTGCCTAAATGTAGTGGAGTAAAAGTATAAAGTTACATAAAATGGAGGTACTCAAGTAAAGTACAAGTACCTCAAAATTGTACTTAACTACAGTACTTGATTAAATGTACTTAGTTACATTCCACCACTGGGCCACGTCCACATGTTAATTAAAAACTGACAAAATGTTTAAATCTGTTTACCACTCTTTCTATACCAACTTTCACATCAGACCTTTTCTATCCACTACAATATCTTTTAATCTTTAATTTGTAAGAGTTGAAATTCATGCTGTCTCCTTGTTTGGTTTTTTATTTTAATAGGAAACACTTAAAATTGTCCACCAGTGTCTCTGTCCGGTCTGTCAGTAACGTTTGTGTTCCTTCTCACCGTGTCCTCCAGAGGGCGCCGACGCTCGGCGGGTGGGGCCGAGGCTGCCGGTCGCAGTCCTCCACCGTATCGGGCAGCGGGACGCCGCTGGTCTCCGGCAGCAGCAGACACAGGCCACAGCTGATGATCGGGCCGCTGCTGTACACCACCATGGCGGCCAATGAGATCGCTCCGTTGGGATTGGCGGGGACGAGGGAGTTGACCAGGCAGCCGAGCCGGAAACACAGGTTGACCAGGGACACACACCGCTGTCTGGGTTAGAGCGACGTGGTTAATACTTTATAAATCACTTTTTATGTTTTTTATACCATTAAATGTATGCATTATGGCACCTTGAAAAATCCTTCAGCCAGACTTCAAACACCTTTTTTTCAATTTGTAATTTGTGAACAAATGAAGCAGCTGGTGAAGATCAGGATACAACCCAGATTCCAGAAGAATTTGCTAATCCTTTTTGACATATATTCAATTGAAAACTGCACAAGGACGGTATTATTATTGTTCATATTGAAACTCTTCTGTCCTCTCCTCTCTGCTCTGTGTAAACAGATTTTCAGTGAATATTTATCATGTGATATATGTATCGTGTCATGGCTTCGCGCTGTGGCCGAGGAGGGCAGAATTGAATGTTTTTAAAAGGATCTGGTTAGTGTAAACACTTTATTTTTGGACACTTTTTTTGCTTTTGACAGAAATGTCACATTTTTAAGTTTTGTTTCGTTACTTTTTCTAACTGAAACTTTCTGAACTGTTGGTCCATTCAAGGATTGTCAGAAAGTTCTAACTCTGACGATAAATGGTGATTTTTTTTGTGTGTTTTTTTAAAAAGAAAACATACTTTTCTGGGGGTTAAGAAAGCTGCTAGATAAAGGTAGGCTAACGTCACCTGCTGCCAAGTTTAATGCCAACCGGCATCAAATACAACAGAGCTTTTGTTGCCTGAATGTCCGTAATGTTTCGGCACCAAAATGCAGCACAGGAACATTCACACATACACACGGTAGATACCAGTCAAAATTCCTATCTTAAAGTATTTACATTTCAGCTGTAGGATTTTGCAGACTCCCATAAATTTGGTCGCAGTTTAATCTTGAATTTTGGTTAAGTTGGTGTGTAATGATTTGTACATATTGGCCTTCATTTATCAAACAAACGTAGGAACTAGTGCTGCTCTGATCATATATATTACGTACGCCCATCTTTCTGTCGTACGTTGGTTTGATAAATGAGGACCGCTGTGTGTGTATACAGTATATGTGTACCTGACCACGGTGGGGAACAGCTCGATGCTGTACAGGATGGAGATGAAGATGGCAGCCAGGATGCAAAGTTTCCCAAGAAGAGCCAGACTCATCACCAGCACCGGCTCGCCTGCACACACAATAAATAACACCAACACCTGATCACCACTCAATAACATCTCATGTAGGATCAGTTCAATCAACTTGACCTGAAATGGATTAATATTATAATCCCTTTTTTAAACTAAGGTATAATTTCGAATGAACATCCGATTCTACGCTGATGATACACCGCTGTACTGTGAATGTTCATTCTCTAATTATGACAGCTTTATTCAAAAAATGTAATTT